>NW_017670671.1:318003-426289 GCF_001879085.1 Nicotiana attenuata
AACCGACCGGTAATAGCCCGACCAACCCAAAAAACTTCGGATCTCTGCAGCTGATGTGGGTCAGGCCAGTTTTTGACTGCCTCTAGCTTCTTCGGATCCACCTGAATACCCTCTGCTGAAACGACGTGACCCAAGAATGCAACTGAACTCAACTAGAACTCACACTTCGAAACCTTAGCATATAACTGACTATCTCTCAGAGTCTGAAGAACCACTCTCAGATGATGCTCATGCTCCTCCCGGCTATGGGAATAAATCAAAATATCATCAATGAAGACTATCGAGGGGCTCTAGATTCATGACCCCAGGTCTTTGGGAGATGTTATTTATGCCAGTGTTTCATACTGTTTCCATTTGAATTATTCGGTTAATAGTCGTGATATTAGTTCTAAATATTTAATTAACCGGTATTGAGCTTCATGCTCGGGTTGAGAATGTTAAATGGTCGGGCTTGCCTAGCAAGTGTGTTGGGCGCCATCATGACCGGGATTGGGGTCGTGACAAAGGGGAGCCGCAGAAGCGGATTTGGGAGGAAGAGTCAGGAACCGCAGATGCAGTAGTTTTACCGCACCTGCAGAGTCGCAGGTGCGGAGAGTTGACCGCAGATGCAGATTTGGCCTATTAAGTGATTTCCGCATAAGCGGGGGAAAGACCGCATATGTGGTACCGCAGAAGCGGCTATTGTGCCGCAGATGCGGAACAACTGGGCAGAAGGCATAAAAAGGGTCCTTCGCGAATTTTGGCTATTTCACCATTTTTGACGTCGGCCTTGGAGCTTTTTGGACGATTTGAAAGAGGGATTTCAAGGAAACTTCATGAAGGTAAGGAATTTGGACTTAAAACTCATTCATATGCTATTATTTCATGGATTAGAGCTGGAAATTAAGGAAATTAAGGGTGAAATTTGGAGAACCTAGGGTTTTGTATTGGAGACCTTTGCTTGGGGATTTAATGGACCATTTGAGCTTGGATTTATGAACTTTTGATATGTATGAAATCGTGGGGAGATAAGGAATCTAGTGGTGTAAAAAAAAATTGATTTCCGAGACGCGGTCCCGGGGGTCGGGTTTTGATAATTTCGGGATTTGTGCCTTTTATTGATTATTTTTGCTTGGGCTTTGCTCCCTTAACATATTTTGACGTCCTCGTTTTGATTTTGGATAGATTCGACGCACGTGGAGGCCGATTCGAGGGGCAAAGGCATCGCGAGCTAGAGATTTTACCGGTTCGAGGTGAGTAATGATTGTAAATGATGATATAAGGGTTTGAAACCCCGGATTTGCACATCGTAGTTTTATATTGAGGTGAGGCGCACGCTTGATAACGAGTACTTTTGGAGATTGTGACTTGATCCGTCCCGATTAATGATTTTACCGCGTATTTGACTGAAATCTATTTGCTATCATGATAATTTGGGCTGAATGCCATTTTTGGGATTCGTGCCAACTATTTGAACCCTTTGGGGATTTATATTATTATTTCCTTACTATTTTGACTTATTACTTGAACTCAGTCATGTTATTTTTCACTGTTTTTACACTCAGCCATGTTTACTCAGTTTTAAGACTTAAATGATATTTTAAATGATGTTTGGGCTGAGAAACACTGTTTTACTATTGCCTGAGGGGCTTGTGAGTATTTTTTACTGAGTAAGGCCGAGGGCCTATGTTGTGAAGAAACGCTGATACTGATTTGAGGCCGAGAGCCTGAGATATGTACGCCACGAGGTGGCTTGATTGATATAAGGTCGAGGGCCTGGTTTGATGCCACGAGATGGCTTGTTATTGCGCTTGGGCCGTAAGGAGACCCTTTAGGAGTCTGCACACCCCGAGTGAGCACGGGTACCCATTGTGATATGAGATTGAGCCCGAGAGGCTGGTATTGTTCTGAGATGTTGCCCGAGGGGCGTAATTGTTGATATTGTGCCCGAGGGGCGAACTTCTATTTGTTTACTTTATCTTCATTACTTGTCAATTACCTGGTTATTGTTGAAAATAGATTTCACTTAATTTTTCACTGGTTTACTGCTTTTAAATGATTTCACTGCTTCATTATAGAATGCCTTGTGCCTTACGTGTTTTTGTACTTTCAGTCGTTATTTACATTTGTTACTCACTGAGTTGGAGTAGTCACTTTACACTCTGCACCCTGTGTGCAGATTCAGGCGTTGCTGATTTCGCTGCCGAGTGCTGATTCATTCCAGCTTCAGGCGGATCTCGAGGAGTCTTTAGGTAGTTTTTGGCGTTCGTAACCTGGAGCTCCCCCCTATCTCTTTCCTTTATGTCCTCAGTTCAATATTTAAACTCTATAGTTACATTTGAGGATTCAGTGATGTTAGATGCTCGTGACTTGTGACACCTCAGTTAGGGCTGTCTCGGGTTGTACTTCTGCACCTTATTGATATTATCGCTACTTAGAGTTGTTTAAATCATGTTTTAGACTGCTTTTATGTTGTTTAACTATTTTATAAAGTAAATTGGGTTTAATTGGCTAGCCTTGTCTTCACGAGAGGCGCCATCACAATCGGGTTCGGGATATGGCCGTGACAATTTATTACTGAATGCATTTGTGGTTATTAAATACCTACGAATAGTTCTCATTATACATCATGTGAGATATTAATAATTTANTAGGCGTACCACTCGATCCCGATTTCATAATATCACGTGGTAGGCGTACCACTCGATCCCATTTCATAATATCACGTGGTAGGCGTACCACTCGATCCCATTTCATAATATCACGTGGTAGGCGTACCACTCGATTCCATTTCATAATATCACGTGGTAGGCGTACCACTCGCTCCCATGTCATAATATCACGTGGTAGGCGTACCACTCGCTCCCATTTCATAATATCTCGTGGTCGGCGTGCCACACGATCCCATTTCTTTCAACATAATACACAAAATAATCCCGGCAAGGGAGAAAAGATGTTATAATAAACTATCCCGGCAAGGGAGATCCAGCTATAACCAAAATTATTCAATTTCTACTTAACACAATTAAATAAATACTCAGTCTCAACAATTACTGGCCCAGTGTTAAAGATTTCCAACCAAGTCCTCGTAAACAACAATCAAGAATTCAATAATTTAGCAGTTTAGGACTCACAGTCATGCTCGACTCCAGTGTATAGATACTCGTCACCATGCCTATACACCGTACTCGACAAGTAGCAATTAGCAAATAAGACTCTACTCCTATTCCCTCAAGCCAAAGTTAGACCAAACACTTACCTCGAATGCTCCAAACTCAACTCGAGCCTCTAGTATAGCTTTACCCCTCGAATTCGGCTCCAACTCGGTCAAATCTATGAAATAATGACCTTAAAATATTAATAATAGCTAAACAAACTAAACCCAATGCCTAAAAATGAATTTCCAAGCTTTCTTCCAAAAATTCCAAAATCAACCCCAGGCCCGCTTAGTCAAAACACGAGGTTCGAACCAATTCCATGTCACCCATTCCCCCACGAGCCCGAATATACAATTTGTTTTCAAATTCGACCCCAAAACGAGGTCTAAATCGAAGAAATCGAAAAGCCATAACTCTACCCATTTCCCCCAATTTCAACCCTAGATTACATGATTTGAGCCTAGGAATTTGATAAATGATGAAGGAAAACGAAGGAAACAAGTTAAACAATACTTACCCAAGAAGCTTTGGTGAAGAAGAGCTCTAGAAATCGCCTATGGGCTGTGGAGAAGATGAGTTCGTGTGTTTTTGGGTGAAAAATCCCGTCACTGTTCTGTTTTAAAACTTAAAAATCACTGGGCGAAATTGCCCTTTGCGTTCGCGGGAAGGGGATCGCGTTCGCGAAGGGTTATCAGAAAGGGCATCGCGAACGCGGACGGTAAGACGCGAACGTGTAGAAGGAAAAAGGCTGGGGTCCTGGGATTGGTCTACGCGAACGCGTGGACCCTAACGCGAACGCGGGGAAGGAAACAGCAAAGCTTCGCGATCGCCGTGGTATGCACGCGAATGCGAAGAAGAAAGTGAAGCTGGGCCCTCATGGTCAAATAACCTACGAGGGCCCGAACACGAACGCGAAGAAAGAAGGACACAAGGCTATGCGAACACGATGGTAAGAGTGCGATCGCGAAGAAGGAAATCCCTGGGCAAAATATCAGATTTTTCTGCAACTTTTTACTAAGTTCAAAACACCGGAAACACTCTCGACCTCTCGGGGCTCCTAACCAAACACACACACTAACTCAACCACATCCTACGAACTTAACCGTGCGATCAAATCGCCAAAATAACATCAAAAACGAGGAATCAAACCTCAAAATCATCACTTTTTCATCAAACTTCATAAACTTTCATTTTTAGATATTTAGGTCCGAAATACGTCAAACGACGTCCGATTTCGTCCAAATTTCACAGGAAGCGCTTAAAACACATATAAGACCTTTACCGGGCGCCGGAACCAAAATACGGGCCCGATACCAACGCTTTCTAATCCATTTTCATTTCAAATTTCCATATAAATTTCAGAAAAACAATTTCTTTTAAAAATTCATTTCTCGGGCTCGGGACCTCGGATTTCGATTCCGGGCATACGCCTGAGTCCCATATTTATCTACGGACCCTCCGGGACCGTCAAATCACCGGTCCGGGTCCGTTTACCCAAAATGTTGACCGAAGTCAAATGTATTCATTTTAATATCAAAATTTAGCATTTTTCTCACAGAATTCATATTTAAGCTTTCCGGTTACGCGCCCGGACTGCGCACGCAATTCGAGGCAACCCTAAATGAGGTTTTCAAGGCCTCGGAAGCACGGACTGAAAGAGAAAACCGGTGATGACCCTTTGGGTCGTCACACATTGTTTGTTTGGATTGGATGCTGTTGCAAAGAATTAAGAATTCTCTCTACGTCTCTCTCTATCTCGCAATCCCAAATTTCAGTAATATAAGAGGAAAGGAAAAGAGAGCAGCAATTCCACCATTGACAACCATTAAAAAGCTTTGAAGCTTTGAATTCAAATTTGGATTTTCAAAAATCATTATTTGTTTGGATTGGGTGTTGTTGTAAATAATTGGGAATATGGTTTGGAGTTTATATCTCATTTTTGAGGGGTTTTGGTGAAGATTAGACTTGGTTTCGGCTGAATTTCAGATTGAAACTCGAAGAAGAAGAAGAAGAAGAAGAAGAAGACATGACATACATTATATTGCAGAAATTGTAGATAAATTGTAGAAAAATTGTAGACTATTGTTTATTTATTTTTGAGCTTTGTGTTTTTGTGTTAAAAGTTTTGATGGGAGCTTGTTATTCCACTTCGTCTGTTTTGGAGCTAACTTGTGCAGAGGAGAAGATGCTTTTTAAGTTATATATACTGATATACCTTTAAATTCAAGAAAGTATAATTATATTGTATTTAAAGAGGCGTGAATTTGTAGAATAGGTTGAATGTGAGGAATGAGTCAAATAAGACTCACAATGGATTGTTTTCTATATTTAATCTACATCAAAACTACATATCATTTGAAAAATTAATATGAAAATACAGAATTTCAATGTTTCTACAAATTATCTACAAAATGTCTACAAACTGTTCATAACAAAATTTATCTTTATTTTAATGCATATTCGTCTGCAACACTAAAGTTACTTGATATGCCAACATCTCCCGTTATAGAGGAATACAACTTATCTACAATTTTCTACAATTTTCACACATTATTTTCACCCAGTTAAATATAACTACAATAGAATTTGAGCTTTGTGTTTTTGTGTTTTTGTGTTAAAAGTTTTGATGGGAGCTTGTTCCACTTCGTCTGTTTTGGAGCTACTTGTGCAGAGGAGAATATGTTTTTTAAGTTATATATATTGCTATACCTTTAAATTTAAGAAAGTATGGTTGTATTGTATTTAAAGAGGCGTAAATTTGTAGAATAGGTTGAATGTGAGGAATGAATCAAATAAGATTCACAATGGATTTTTTTCTACATTTATTCTACAATAAAACTACATATCATTTGAAAAATTAATATGAAAATACAGAATTTCTGTGACAACCCCAAATCCCGATCGTGATGGCGCCCAACACAAATGCTAGGCAAGCCCGACCATTTGAACACGTTCAACCTGATTATGCAATTCATTACCAATTAACAGAATTAAATTAGCAGTTAACAAGATTTCCAACCCGATAAATAAATTGAAACAATACGGAAAGCAATAGCAAATATCTAAACATCTCCCAACAGATCTGGAGTCACGAGTCTAGAGCCTCTAAGTACATCTGAGTCTCAGTTCTAAACATAAAAGGGTCTAAGATGCGGAAAAACAAGAAGGGATAAGAGCGAAGTCGGATTCTGCGGACGCCAGACAGCTACCTCGACAACTCTGGGATAAATCTGGAGAGTCTACAAAGCCTCCGGGATACCTGTATCTGCACACATGGTGCAGGGAGTAAAGTGAGTACTCCGACTCAGTGAGCAATAAGCATAGATAATGACTGAAGATAAGAAATTACGAAATACTACAAGGTCAAGCTATATCTAGCAAACTAGCACATTTAACGGTGAAATAACAACAAATCAATGCCAGGTAAAGAGATAAATATCAATGCATGAATGCAATGCAATGCATATGACCGCTGCGGCGCGCAGCCCGATCTATTTGGGTACCCGCGCTCACTGTGGAGGTTCAGACTCCGGAGGGGCTCCTACAGCCCAAGTGCAATATCAATATATCACCGGTGCGGCGTGCAGCCCGATCCATACTCAGTCTAGAACATCAACAAAAATGCAGTTTAAGTCTTTAAATCTTAGGAATATAGCTGAACATTTCGAAACAGTGTTTATACTTAGGACTGAAAACATTTAACATGTCAAGTGATATGGAAACAATGATAGTAATCCCTGAAGGATTCAAATGATCGGCACAAAGCCCAAATATATCCATAAAATCCAAGTAGGATGATTACCAAATGATTTCTAATCAAGAATACAGTATGAGCATCACTCGGGACGGACTAAGTCACAATCCCCAATCACAAACGACCCCGCACTCGTCATAGAGTACGTGTCTCACCTCAATATAGCGTCACGATGCGATATTCCAGGGTTTCAAACCCTCAGATCATCATCTACGTCGATTACTCACCTCAAGACGGCCACAAGTCTAGTCCGCTATGCCTTTTCCTCTTGAGTCGACCTCCTCGCACGTCGAATCTAATCAAAACCATAAGGAACACGTTACAATATGCCAAAGAAACATAACCCAATCGAAAATACTCAAAAAACACAAAAAATCTTGAAGTTGGCAAAACCCGAGCCCCGGGCCTACTTCTCAAAAAATTTCAAAATTTACATCACCGGAATCCTCGTCTCGCCACGAGTCTACACATATCAAATTTATCAAAATCGGAGTCCATTTGACTCTCCAAATTCCAATTTTTACTGAAAATTTCTCAAGCCCTAACTTACCCCCTTTTTGATGAATTTCCACCAATTTACATGTTAATTCTACCATAAACATGAATAATTAGGCCAAGGGACTTACCTCCAATCGATTCTCAGTCAAAACCCTCAAAAATTCTCGCCAAAAGCTCTCAAGCTTACTCAACAATGGTGGAAAAATGGTTAAACTCGCGGATGAAATATAACATTTAAACCCTTCTGTCTCCAGTCAATTTTCGCTTCTGCGGTCCCGCTTCCGCTTATGCGGCCAAAATCCCACTTTTGCGGATATTCATTAAAAATCCTACTTCCGCTTTTGCGGGTCAGATTCCGCTTCTACGGATCACCCAAAACCGCTTCGGCGGCTAAATGTCCGCTCCTGCAGACCCGCTAATGCGATCTACCTTCCGCTTCTGAAGAACTACGCTAGCCACCAATGACCGCTTTTGCGATCCCCCACCCGCTTCTGCGGAACCTCTTCTGCGTTCCATTTCTGCAGAAGCGGAAATACCAGATACCAGCAAAATGAACCTGCAACAAATTTCAAAAACTCTCCGTTTAACCACCCCAACTCACCCCGAGGCCCCCGGGACCTCAACCAAAAACACCAACACATCCTAAAACCTAATTCAAACTTGTTCCAATCCTCAAAACACATCAAACAACGCTAAAACCATCAAATCACATCGGATTCAAGCCTAAGTTTCTTAAAAACTTCCGAATTACGCATTCGATCAAAAACCTGACCAAAACACCTCCGAATGACCTGAAATTTTGCACACATATCCAAAATCACCTAACAGAGCTACTACAACTCTCAGAATTCCATTCCGACCCTCGGATCAAAATCTCACTCACCAACCGTAATTTGCCAAAATACTAACTTCGCCAAATCAAGCCTAATTCTACATCGGACCTCCAAAATCACTTCCGATCACACTCCTAACTCACAAATCACCTCCCGAAGCTAACCGAACCACCGAAATTCCCATCCGAGCCCTCTAACTCATAAGTCAACATCCGGTTGACTATTCCAAACCAAGCCTTCCTTAAAGAGACTAAGTGTTTCATTTCCTATCAAAACCCATTCAATTCAACTCTAACACAACCGATGTCGATAATGAAACATGAAGAAGCAATAAATGGGGGAAATGGGGCAGTAACACATGAGACGACCGGTCGGGTCGTCACAGCCTCCCTAACTTAAACAAACGCTCATCCTCGAGCGGGTCAAGAAACATACCTGAGGTCTCAAATAGGTGAGGATATCTGCTCCGCATCTCCTGCTCGGTCTCCCAAGTTGCCTCCTCCACGGGCCAACCTCTCCACTGCACCTTTACCGAAGCTATATCCTTTGATCTCAATCTCCGAGCCTGACGACCCAAAATAGCCACTGGCTCCACATCATAAGTCAAATCATCATGCAACTGAACTGTGCTGAAGTCCAAAACATGGGACGGGTCCCCAACATATTTCCGGAGCATAGATACATGGAACACTGGAAGAACTCCCGACAAGCTGGGTGGCAAAGCAAGCATATAGGCCACCTCCCCAATCCTCCTAAGTATCTCAAAAGGACAAATGAACCGCGGACTCAACTTTCCTTTCTTTCCAAATCTCATAACGCCCTTCATGGGAGAAACCTTCAACAAGACCTTCTCGCCCACCATGTAAGATACATTTCGAACCTTCCGATCCGCATAACTCTTCTGACGCGACTGAGCTGTACGAAGTCTCTCCTGGATCACTTTCACCTTATCTAAGGCATCCTGGACCAACTCTGTCCCCAATAGCCTAGCCTCGCCGGGCTCAAACCAAACGACTGGAGATCTACACCGTCTCCCATATAAAGCCTCATACGGTGCCATCTGAATGCTGGACTGATAGCTGCTGTGGTAAGCAAACTCTGCAAGTGGCAAGAACTCAGCCCAAGAACCTCCAAAATCAATAACACAGGCACGCAACATGTCCTCCAATATCTAAATGGTACGCTCGGACTGCCCCTCCGTCTGAGGATGAAACTCTATGCTCAACTCCACCTGTGTACCCAACTCTCGCTAAAAAGTCCTCCAAAACTGGGAAGTAAACTGAGTACCCCTATCTGAGATAATAGAAACTGGGACCCCATGCAACCGAACAATCTCCCGGATGAAAATCTCTGCCAACCGCTCCGAAGAATAGGTGGTACACACCGGAATGAAGTGCGCGGACTTGGTCAGCCGATCCACAATCACCCAAATCGAATCAAACTTCCTCGATGTCTGAGGGAGACCATTCACAAAATCCATAGTAATCCTCTCCCACTTCCACTCTGGAATATCCATCCGCTGAAGTACACCACCGGGCCTCTGATGCTCATACTTCACCTGCTGACAGTTGAGACATCCAGCCACATAGCCTACAATATCTTTCTTTATTCTTCTCCACTAGTAGTGCTGCCTCAAATCCTGATACATTTTCGCGGCACCCGGATGAATGGAATACCGCGAGCTGTGGGCCTCCTCTAATATCAACTCCCGAAGCCCATCCACATTGGGCACACAAATCCGGCCCTGCATCCTCAACACACCATCATCATCAATAGTCACATCTCTGGCATCACCATGCTGAACTCTGTCCTTAAGGACAAGCAAGTGCGGATCATCATACTGGCGCTCTCTGAGCGGTCATACAAGGAAGACCGAGAAACCACAGAAGCCAACACCCGACTAGGCTCCGAAATATCTAACCTCACCATCCGATTGGCCAAAGCCTGGACATCAACTGCGAAGGGTCTCTCCCCAACTGGAATATATGCCAAACTACCCATACTAACCGCCATCCGGCTCACAGCATCGGCCACTACATTGGCCTTCCCGGGGTGATACAATATGGTGATATCATAGTCCTTGAGTAAATCAAGCCACCTCTGCTGTCTCAAATTAAGATCCTTCTGTTTGAACAGATGCTGAAGGCTGCGATGATCAGTATATACCTCACAAGATACGCCATATAAGTAGTGCCTCCAAATCTTCAAAGCATGAACTATAGCAGCCAACTCCAAATCATGTACGGGGTAGTTCTTCTCATGAGGCTTCAACTGACGAGAAGCATATGCAATAACTCTACCCTCCTGCATCAACACACATCCGATCCCAACTCTCGAAGCATCACAATACACAGTGTAAAAACCTGAAGCTGATGGCAAAAACCAACACTGGGGCTGTGGTCAAAGCTGTCTTGAGCTTCTGAAAGCTCTCCTCGCACTCGTCCGACCATACAAATGGTGCACCCTTCTGCGTCAACCTGGTCAAGGGCGAAGCAATAGATGAAAAACCCTGAACGAACCGGTGATAATAACTCGCCAAACCGAGGAAACTCCAAATCTCTATGGCTGAGGACGTTCTAGGCCAACTCTGCACCGCCTCTATCTTCTTTGGATCAACCTGAATACCATCACTGGACACCACGTGTCCCAGGAAAGCCACAGAACCAAGCCAAAACTCACATTTGGAGAACTTCGCATAAAACTTCTCCTCCCTCAATCTCTGTAATACCACTCTCAAATGCTGGGCATGCTCCTCCTGGCTACGCGAGTACACCAGGATATCATCAATAAAAACTATAACAAATGAATCCAGATACGACCAGAATACGCTGTTCTCAAGTGCATAAACGCGGTTGGGGCATTAGTCAGCCCAAAAGACATAACCAGAAACTCATAGTGCCCATATCTCGTCCTGAAGGCAGTCTTCATAATATCCGAATCCCTGATCTTCAGCTGGTGATATCCTGAACGGAGATCAATCTTAGAGAATACCCTTGCCCCCTGTAGCTGGTCAAACAAATCATCAATACGAGGTAGTGGATACTTGTTCTTCACTGTCACCTTGTTCAACTGCCTGTAGTCAATGCACATTCTCATTCTGCCATCCTTCTTCTTCATGAATAGGACCGGTGTACCCCACGGTGACACGCTAGGACGAATAAACCCCTTATCTAGGAGTTCCTAAAGCTGATCCTTTAGTTCTTTCAACTCCATTGGTGCCATACGATACGGAGGAATGGAGATGGGCTGAGTTCCCGGCGCCAGATCAATACCAAAGTCAATGTCCCTGTCTGGCGGCATGCCCGACAGGTCTGCTGGAAACACATCTGGGAAATCCCTCACAACGGGAACAGAATCAAGACTAGGAGTCTCAGCTCCAACATCTCTCACAAAAGCCAAATACGATAGACAACCTTTCCCAACCATCCGCTGGGCCTTTAAGAAGGAAATCACCCTGCTAAGAACATAGTCAGTCATACCACGCCACTTAATCCTCGGAACACCCGGAATAGCCAACGTAATTGTCTTGGCATGACAGTCCAGAATAGCATGGTACAGAGATAGCCAGTCCATACCCAGAATAACATCAAAATCTACCATGCTCAACAGTAACAAGTCAACTCGGGTCTCCAGAACCCCAATAGTCACCAGACAAGATCGATATACATGATCTACAATAATAGTATCACCCACCGGAGTAGATACGTGAACAAGCAAGGCAAGACAACCTCGGGTCGTACCCAGGTGATGAGCAAAATATGAAGATACATAGGAATAGGTAGATCCGGGATCAAACAAGACAGAGGCATCCCTGTGGCAGACTGAGATAATACCTGTGATAACAGTGTATGATGCAATGGCGTCCCTCCTGTCTGGGAGAGCATAGAATCGAGCCTGACCACCGCCAGTCCGGCCTCCACCCCTGGGGCGGCCTCTGGCTACCTGGCCTCCACCCCTAGCTGACTGGGCGGGTGCTGAAGAAACAGGAGCAGAAGATGAGGGTTGATCCCTCTGCTGAGACTGACTAACACGAAACCGAGGACATTGTCTCCTCATATGACCAAGCTCACCGCACTCGTAGCAACTACCCGGCGCTGGAGAAGGGGACTGAAGGGAACCCCTCGCTGCAGAAGAACCCTAGGCTGAAGAGGCAGGAGTAGAACTCTGTGCTAGGAGGGCACTAAGTGAAGACTGGCCCTGTTGAAATCCTTACTGACCACGGCCTGAAGAAGCCCCACTATACTCTGGGCGACCTGACTGAGGAGGCCTAAAGGAACGACCTCTGCCACGCTGGAACTGGCTCCTAGACGGAGTACCACTAAAGCTACCTGAACCTCGAGGCCTTTTGGCCTCCCTCTCCTCACGCTCCTGACGGCGAACCATCTCAATCTCTCGAGCCATGTCAACTACCTCCTCGAACGAGGCACCCATAACCCTCTCTCTGGTCATCAAAATGCGGAGTGAATAGTTGAGGCCATCCACGAACCTTCTAATCCTCTCCCGATCTGTCGGGATCATCCAAGTAGCATGCCGAGCTAACTGCGTAAATCTCATCTCGTACTGGGTCACAGACATGTCCCCCTGAATCAACCACTCAAACTGACGACGCAGTTCCTCCCTGCGAGACTACGGTACGTACTTCTCAGGAAAGAGAGTGGAGAACTGCTGCCATGTAAGGGGCGCTGCTCCAACAAGCCTACGCCTCTCAAACTCCTCCCACCAGGTAAATGCAGCCCCTGAGAACTGGAAGGTAGTAAAAGTCACCCCACTCGGCTCTAAGATCCCTGCAGTGCGAAGCATACGCTGACACTTATCCAGAAAACCCTTGGAATCCTCGCCCTCTGCACTACTGAACGTCGGAGGCTGAAGCCTACCGAATCTCTCAAGATAACGCGACTCATCATCTGGCATAGCTGGAACCACATAGGCTGGAGCTGGTGCAACTGGTACTGCTGGTGCTGTGGTGCTGCTGGTGCTACTCGTGCAACCGGCTGAGCTAGAACTGCTCCCGGTGTCTGCATACCCTGAACAACCTACTCCGACGTGCTGAGCTGGAACTGCTCCCGGGGTCTGACTGCCTCCCCCTGCCTCCAATGTAGCTGCTGCAGTAGTGGCTGAGACAACCTGGGCTAGGCCAGTGCAAACTGATAGAATCTGAGCCAGGGTCTCCTTGAGACCCGGTATCAATGGGCACCAATGGTGCCTGCACAGGTGCTGCTGGAGCATCAACAACTGGAATCTGGTCCTGTGCTGGGGCAACTGGTGGGTCAACAGGTGCTGCCCTCGCTGCTCTGCCTCGACCACGACCACGACCGCGTCCACGGCCTCTAGGGGGTGGTACTGGTGGTCGTCCGTCACGTCCGGTAGCACGAGTTCTCGCCATCTGCGAGAGAATAGAATGCAGAAGTTTAGTTCTTGGATCAACAAAGTCGCACGACAAGAATTTCAAGAATATAAAGTTTTCCTAAAGGTTCTTCAGCCTCTCGAGGAGAAATACAGGCGTCTCCGTACCGCTCCGCGAGACTCTACTAAACCGGCTCATGACTCGCGAGGCCTAGTAACCTAGGCTATAATACCAACTTGTCACGACCCCAAATCTCGATCGTGATGGCGCCCAACACAAATACTAGGCAAGCCCGACCATTTGAACACTTTTAACCCGATTACGCAACCCATTACCAATTAACAGAATTAAATTAGCAGTTAACAAGATTTCCAACCCGATAAATAAATAGAAACAATACGGAAAGCAATAGCAAATATCTAAACATCTCCCAATAGATCTGGAGTCACGAGTTTAGAGCCTCTAAGTACATCTGAGTCTCAGTTCTAAACATAAAAGGGTCTAATATGCGGAAAAACAAGAAGGGATAAGAGAGAAGTTGGGTCCTGCGGACGACAGGCAGCTACCTCGACAACTCTGGGATAAATCTGGAGAGCAGCAAAAAGTCTACTAAGCCTCCTGGATACCTGTATCTGCACGCATGGTGCAGGGAGTAAAGTGAGTACCCCGACTAAGTGAGCAATAAGCATAGATAATGACTGAAGATAAGAAATCACGAAATACTACAAGGTAAAGCTATATCTAGCAAACTAGCACATTTAACGGTGAAACAACAACAAATCAATGCCAGGTAAATAGATAAATATCAATGCATGAATGCAATGCAATGCATATGACCGCTGCGGCGCGCAGCCCGATCCATTTGGGTACCTGCGCTCACTGTGGGGGTTCAGACTCCAGAGGGGCTCCTACAGCCCAAGCGCAATATCAATATATCACCACTGCGGTGTGCAGCCCGATCCATACTCAGTCCAGAACATCTGTAAAAATGCAGTTTAAGTCTTTAAATCTTAGGAATATAGCTGAACATTTCGAAACAGTGTTTATACTTAGGACTAAAAACATTTAACATGTCAAGTGATATGGAAATAATGATAGTAATCCCTGAAGGATTCACATGATCGACACAAAGCCCAAATATATCAAGAAAATCCAAGTAGGATGATTACCAAACGATTTCTAGTCAAGAACACAGTATGAGCATCACTCGGGACGGACTAAGTCACAATCCACAATCACAAACGACCCCGCACTCGTCATAGAGTACGTGTCTCGCCTCAATATAGTGTCACGAAGCGATATTCTGGGGTTTCAAACCCTCAGATCATCATCTACGTCTATTACTCACCTCAAGCCGGCCACAAGTCTAGTCCGTTATGCCTTTTCCTCTCGAGTCGACCTCCTCGCGCGTCGAATCTGATCAAAACCATAAGGAACACGTTACAATATGCCAAAGAAACATAACCCAATCGAAAAGACTCGAAAAATACCGAAAATCTCGAAGTTGGCAAAACCCGAGCCCCGGGCCCACTTCTCGAAAAATTTCAAAATTTACATCACTGGAATCCTCGTCTCGCCACGAGTCTACACATATCAAATTTATCAAAATCGGAGTCCATTTGACCCTCCAAATTCTAATTTTAACTGAAAAATTCTCAAGCCCTAACCTACCCCCTTTTTGATGAATTTCCACCAATTTACATGTTAATTCTACCATAAACTTGAATAATTAGGCCAAGGGACTTACCTCCAATCGATTATCAGTCAAAACCCTCAAAAATCCTCGCCAAAAGCTCTCAAGCTCGCTCAACAATGGTGGAAAAATTGTTGAACTCACGGATGAAATATAACATTTAAACCATTCTGTCTCCAGTCGATTTTCGCTTCTGCGGTCCCGCTTCCGCTTATGCGGCCAAAATCCTGCTTTTGCGGATATTCATTAAAAATCCTACTTTCACTTTTGCGGCTCAGATTCCGCTTCTGCGGATCACCCAAAACCGCTTCTGCGGCTAAATGTCCGCTCCTGCGGACCCGCTAATGCGATCCACCTTCCGCTTCTGCGGAACTACGCTAGCCACCAACTGACCGCTTTTGCGATCCCTCAACCGCTTCTACGGAACCGCTTCTGCGGTCCTTTTCCGCAGAAGCGTAAATACCAGATACCAGCAAAATGAACCTGCAACAAACTTCAAAAGCTCTCCGTTTAACCACCCGAACTCACCCCGAGGCCCCCGGGACCTCAACCAAAAACACCAACACATCCTAAAACCTCATTCAAACTTGTTCCAATCCTCAAAACACATCAAACAACGCTAAAACGATCAAATCACATCGGATTCAAGCCTAAGTTTCTTAAAAACTTCCGAATTACGCATTCGATCAAAAACTCGACCAAAACACCTCCGAATGACTTGAAATTTTGCACACATATCCAAAATCAGCTAACAGAGCTACTGCAACTCTCCGAATTCCATTCCGACCCTCGGATCAAAATCTCACTCACCAACCGGAATTTGCCAAAATACTAACTTCGCCAAATCAAGCCTAATTCTACACCGGACCTCCAAAATCACTTCCGATCACACTCCTAAGTAGCAAATCACCTCCCGAAGCTAACCGAACCACCGAAATTCCCATCCAAGCCCTCTAACTCATAAGTCAACATCTGGTTGACTTTTCCAAACCAAGCCTTCCTTAAAGAGACTAAGTGTTTCATTTCCTATCAAAACCCATTCAATTCAACTCTAACACACTTGATGTCGATAATGAAACATGTAGAAGTAATAAATGGGGAAAACGGGGCAGTAACACATGAGACGACCGGTCGGGTCGTCACAATTTCAATGTTTCTACAAATTATCTACAAAATTTCTACAAACTAATCATAACAGAATTTATCTTTATTTTCATGCATGTTCTTCTGGAACACTAAAGTTACTTGATATAACATCTCCCGTTATAGAGGAATACAACTTATCTACAATTTTTTACAACTTTCACACATTATTTTCACACTGTGAAATACAACTACAATAACATAAAACTTACATACAAATTTTATACAAAATTTACAATATGTCTTTTGTATATTTTGTATCTGATTTATACATAGTAAAAATAAATTTCACACAACTAATTATATGTTATACAACTTATCTATAAATTATCTACAATTTTCGTACATATTTCTACTAAGTTATATACAACTACAATATAATAACACTTAAATATAATTTTTATACAATGTTGTTCAACTTTCATACAATATGTAAATAAGTAAAAGAAAAATAAATAAACAACAGTCTATAATTTTTCTATAATTTCTGCAATATAATGTATGTCATGTCTTCTTCTTTTTCTTCGAGTTTCAATCCGAAATTCAGCCAAAACCAAGTCTAATCTTCACCAAAACTCCTCAAAATTGAGATATAAACTCCAAACCGTATTCCCAATTATTTTCAACAACACCCAATCCAAACAAATAATGATTTTTAAAAATCCAAATTTGAATTCAAAGCTTCAAAGCTTTCTAATGGCTGTCAATGGTGGAATTGCTACTCTCTTTTCCTTTGCTTTGTATTACTGAAATTTGGACATAATTGCGTTTGTTGCAGAAGAATTGTAGAAGATTTAGTCATTTTTGATTTGTGAAATCAGAAAAAAGGATGAAATAGAGTGTATCGCAAAAACAGAGTATGGAAAATTGAAACGAATCTGACGATAATTATGAATGTGCGTGATTGCGTTGTAGAAGATCTGGAAGAATATTTAGTTCCCCAATTTTAGCGCGCCTAAATAAGGAATCCTACAACTACAATGATTCCTTATTTAATGCATTGTCTATATTTTGTAAAAATACTATTAGCATGAAGGGTAATATGCAAACTATGAACATATTTGGTAATATAGTTTCCTATATGGTATAGGAACGAAAATTTCCCATTTCAAATCAACACACATATGATGTTGTATAGCTGATTCAATCCTAATAGTTTCAACTTTAACAATATTGGGCCTGTGTTGGCACAGGCCATCCGTACCTAGTAATTTCTTAAAGGAAAGCCACCTCAAAAGATTTTTTTCTAAATCCTAGAATTAGTATTCTAAAGAAAACTTCTAACAGAAATAAAAAAACGCAGAATTTATTTTCTTTTTGGATTTTTGAGTTATAACACACTTTTTCAAATATAAAATAGGAAATACAATAACAAAAAACTCGACATTACTGTGCAAAACTAGAAGGTAAAAGACAACATAGAAAGAAAAACAGACTTAAATCATTAAAATAAAAAAAATAAAGATAAAAAAAATCTCCTTAAGCAAACTCCTAAATGAGCGATCCTGACTGGATGGTCTCGGAGCGTCTGTCATGCCCAAACTCCGGTAAGTATATCCTACCTGTATGAGAAAATTAGACCAAATAAAGTTAAAGACCTAAAACACTATGTGAGACAATAACCCTTCCTGTTAGACACATGCAAGACATGATTGTGACTATTTTTCTAAAATTAACCTATGTGGCTAAAAGTGGCTATAAATGCAAGATTTTGCTAAGACCCCGCGAAGCCAAGAACCTAATATTGACTAGGAAGACCGGACCCTATGTGGGTTGCTTACGTATCCCGTCCCGAGAGACGAGAATCAGGTTCGCGTAGTTCGGAAAGATTGGATTCGGGCGAGAATAAAAAAACGACTAATTTAGAGAAAATATATTTTTTGTTCTTTTTTTTTTTTTGAAAAATGATGAAACATGTAAACTCTTTTTGGATTTTCTTTTCCTTTTTTTTGATGTTTTTTTTAGAAAATGATGGGAAAGTTCAAAATCTTTTTGGATTTTTTAATTTTTTTTTGTTTGTCTTTTTCTTAAAAAAAAAGTGAAAAGTGTAAGATAAACATAATTAGGCCCTACTTGCTTTATTTTTCTTTCTTTCTCATTTGCCCTCAGCCACCATTGGTCAGCCAAATGACCCTTTGACCCTTGAAGAAATGCAACATGTAGCACATAGGATGCATCAGGATGATCTTTTATTTTTGGGTACACTTGTCCTAGACGGACCCAACCCCTGTGTTGAGTCCCCTAAGTCAAATGCACGTAATGCAAAAAAACGTTCCTACTTGGGATCCGGCATGAGGTTATGTTATTCTAAGTTTAAACCTGGGGTGGTATTCTTGACCTGGCTTACCCAAGCGGACTACTCGAGCTAAAGAGGGGGCAACGTACCGGGAGGACGAAAGTCTACCCGGCCTTGTTGCTGGCCCAACCTCGTACTATTTGGTGAAACTTCTAATAGGAAAAGTGGGCAATGCAAATGTGTGCACCATTTTTAGAAGACTTAGGGGCTGGCGTAAGAAGACAGTTTAATACAGTTCAAATAATATCAAAGCAGTAAATAAATGGCAATTAGCATATTAGGTCTACAAATACAGTAATATCAACAAACAATAAAGCCAAACATAGATCATATTAACAAGCTCTAATTCTTGAGCCCTGAACCAAAGATTCTGGGTTCTTATTCGCCAGCAGAGTCGCCAGAGCTGTCACACCTCCTTTTTACTACCCGTGAGGGAGTATAAGGGAGTTTTTTCCAATTTAAGTGACAATCAAAAAGAGATTATTTATTTAAATTTAGAGTCGCCACTTGGGATAATTTATGGTGTCCCAAGTCACCAGTTTAAAATCCCGAATTGAGGAAGTTGACTCTTATTTATGGTCTGCGAACACAGAAATTCGGGTAAGGAATTCTGTTAACCCGGGAGAAGGTGTTAGGCATTCCTGAGTTCTGTGATTTTAGCACGGTCGCTTTGATCATACTTGGCTTAGTCAAATTGTCTAATTACTCATTTTAGAACCTATGTGTATTTGCCCTTTTTGATTAAGAAATTATCTTGAAATGGGTCACGCTGTACCCATTTATTTGGTGCGTCAAAAGTCATGTCACGTGTATGTGTCCACAATTAATAACGCTTTGTTATTATTAAAAAGGTTTAGTCAAAGTTGCGGGAACGAATACCCCGATTTTGTATTTAAAATCGTAATTATGTAACGCGAACGTGTCCACAATCACAACAGTAGATTATAAAACGCGCCTAAAGCATACTACGATGTTCATAAATTATTTAGTTTTCTAAGTTTGGAATTATTAAGAGGCCAAAAGAACTTTTAGAAGCATACGACATCTAGGTGTTGCAATTTTGATTCTTCTATTCATTTGTTTTAGCTTTCATTTAGACTACATTTTATACACGTCAGCCACAAAATTTTTAATCAATACCCATTAAACATCTATATCTTAGTGAGGCAATGAATCGGGGAAACCAAACTCATGAAAATCTATCCAAGAAGATTAAACCAAACCATATATAAACAACAATTAGCGAAACAAAACTGAACAAACCAAATACTAATAGGACACACTCCAAAACAGAGGAATAAAAGGTTAAACTCAGATTATCATTAAATTGAAGCAAATAAACTAACTAATCCAAACAAGAAAATTAACCAAATGGTTCATTAAACATGAATAATAGTACTTCTGAACGGAACAACAAAGGTAAGAAACTGACCAAAGGTACATCCCAGACCGGCGACAACAAGCAGAACCAGCACCGGAGACCTCAAACGGAATCAGAAACATTAAACAGAACCTTCACCTGCGACCAACGACAAAAGCCTCGACGGACACCCTTTTTCTGGTCTGTGACAACCCGCAAACAACTCAAAGGGTCGCCGAAGCATACAAGTCTGGCTCGATCTAGTTTCGTCTTGGGTCAAGGCTGGGCGTTGGAATGGTTTTTGTGGGTGGTGTGGCCGCTAGGAGGTCGTGAGGAGGTCCAGCGATGCTCTCCAGTGAAGATGGGGTGGTATCCTCGGGTTTTTCAGGTGTTGAAGGGTCTTGGTTGTGAGATAAAGAAGCAGCAGCATCTGGTTTATTCTTGTGTGTGAGAGATGAGAGCTGGTGGCCGTTTGGTGTGACGGAGAATGGGTGGAGAAGAAGAGATGTCTAGGTTAGTGAAGGTGTGCTCTTTGGTTGATGAAGAGATGGCTGAGGGGGGTGGTGATGGGGGTCAGGCGGCAACCGCTTAGGTCTTTAGGGTTGTCTTTGTTTGAGTGTCGAAGAAGAGAAGCCGCGGGGGCCCTAGGTCTATGATGTTCATGCTTAAAGCTCTATGATTTTCGTTCAAGAACAAGAGCTCATAGGGTTGTTGTTTTTTGTTAAGTAGAAACCATGAAAGGCTGCTCCCTTTCTCGAGAAGAAGATCGATGGGGAATGTTATTTTGTGTCTTCTTCGGCTCGTTTTTGGATATGGAGTTGGGAAGAAGATGAAAAAATCAAGGGGGTTCTGAAATTGGTGAAAAATGGCTGATTCTCCTTTTTTGCTCAAGAGTTGTTTTTTAAGCTTCTTTTTAGGATTTTAGGGGTATTGGGCTTGGGTTGTTATGGGTTAAGTCCGAAAATTAGGACTAAAAATGGGTCGTTTGAGCCCAAATTTTATTCTTTCTCCGTGAACATGACTAAAATACTACCTTATTTACTAATTAATCCTACTTAAATAAAATAACTATTAAAATAAGACTAACCATTAAAACAAACCTATTTTTTGGTATTTTTTAAATATCATACTAAAAGATGAAAAATGGAATTAGATTAAAATTATTGCAAAAAATTAAAATAATACTCCTAAAAATAAACTGGAACTATTTTTGTATTTTTGAATTTTATGTAAAGTAGAAAAATTAAAAGTGACTAGATAAAATGCTAATTAGCTAAATAAAAAAAATATTTTTGTAATTTTTATTTTCTGATAAAATAAAGTAAAAGAGTCAAAAATATTTGAAATAACTATATTAGACCTAAACTAAATATTTATATGCTAAAATATGAAAATCTTGGGGAGGGTCAAAAATCACATGTCTACAACAAGTCCAACCTTTGGACTGATAGGTAGTGACGAAATAAACCTCAGTAATTATAACACATTTAAGTAGTACAGTAAAGTAGGCATGCTGGAAATTAAATTATTCAACTCAACAGTAAAGCAAAATACCAAATTCGAATAATGTGAAGTATAAAGCTCAGTAAATATCTACATGTCAATGCCAGAAATGTATGAAAAATGCACTATGTGCTCCCACTCTCAAGTGCTCAACCACTCGGTACCGCATATGGTCATCCGGCCCAGAGAAATCCATTCCGGAATATATACACAACACTGACTTCAAGTCAACCAGTACCGAGGAACAAGGGTAATCCAACCCTGAGGAGAAATCCATCTCCAGGTATCAATACTTTGGAGAAATCCATCTCCAGGGAAATCCATCCCTCAGTAATATCATCCGCGCTCACTGGGGATGTGTAGACTCCGGAGGGGCTCCTTTCATCCCAAGCGCTATAACAAGCCAACGAAGGGATAATCAATAATCTACTGCTGCGTGAAGCCCGATCCCATAACTGTCACTATCAGGCTCTCGGCCTCACTCAATCATCACTCTCCAGTCTCACACACATGGGCTCACAATGCCATGAAACTAGCCTGAAACAATGATATGATGTGCCAAATAACAACAACCGAGATTGAGACATGATATGATATGCATGAACAAGACTGAGTACAGAATATCAATGAAACTAACGAGATGATAGCAAGAAACGACCACTCGGGTCTACATAGTATCGGCGTGAAGCCTTAACATGGTAATTAGCATGATTTATAGCTTATTAACTTAATCTCATACTCACAACACATATATCAGCAAGAAAGAGTCACTAAGTGGTGCCATGGAATGAACCAGGCCACAATTCTCACGGTGCACGCCCACACGCCCGTCACTTGGCGTTTGCATCACCTCCACATTTAATCACATAACACATTGTTTGGGGTTTCGAACCCTCAGAACCAAGTGTGGAAGGGTTACTTACCTCGAACCATGCCAAATCCGACTCCGCTACGCGTTTTCCTCGGGAATCGGCCTCCAAACGTCCCGAATCTAACCAAAAGCAATACAATGTAATCAATATAGGTCAAGGAATCAATTACAAACAAAAAACTATCAATTCAAACCAAAATCCCGAAATTCACCCAAATCCGGCCTCTAGGAGGACGTCTCGGAATCCGACAAAAATTACAAAACGAGAAACTCCTTTCACTCCCGAGTCTATACATACCAAAATCATCAAAATCCGACCTCAAATGGTCCCTCAAATCCTCAATCAAAACTCTCCAAAACTCAAGCCCTAAACTCTTCAACTTGTCCCCAAATTCCCACTTATTCCATGATTAAACAGTGGAAAGATTATCACAAACACAAATAATAAATCTCAAGTAACTTACCCAGCTGACAACCTTCGATTACTCTTGAAAATCACTGTCCTAAGCTCAAAACTCGTCCAAAAATGGGCAAAAATTCGCGAAGTGTGGCGTTTATAGTTTCTGCCCGGAAGACTCGCACCTGCGGTCCAAATGAGCGCACCTGCACTACCGCATCTACGGTCCGTCAAGCGCACCTGCGGATTCCACTATTCACATCCGCGGCTACACACCGGCACCTGCGGCTCCGCTGGTGCAATAAAACCACCACACCTGCAATCAAGCTTCAACTGATCCAAAACCGCTCTCGCACCTGCGACCTCACACCAGCAATCCCCAATCCGTAGGTGCGGTAATGACAGAAGCAGCAAAAATCTCAGTTGCACCAACTCAATTTCAACTCTTCCGTCAACCATCCAAATTCATCTCGAGGCCCTCGGGACCTCAACCAAAGGCACTAACAAGTCACATATCATCATTCAAACTTATTCAAACCTTGTGAACACTACAAATAACATCAAAGCACTAAATCACCCTCGGATTCAAGCCTAAGAACTTCTACACTTTCAATTTCCGCAAACGATGCCGAAACCTATCAAGCCTCATTTGAATGACCTGAAATTTTGTACACAAGTCAAAAATGACACTATGGACCTGCTCCAATTTCTAGAATTTAATTTTGACCCCAATATCAAAATTTCCGTTGCCGACCGAGAAATGCCAAATTTCCAATTTTGCCAATAGCCTAAATCTAACACGGACCTCCAAATTACAATCCGATCACGCTCCTAAGTCCAAAATACCTAATGAAGCTAACTAAACAGCCAGAATTCACATTCGAGATCATCTACTCATAAGTCAACATCCGATTTACTTTTCTAACTTAACTTCAAAATAGGAGACTAAGTGTCTCGTTCCTCTCCAAAATCACTCCGAACCCGAACCAACCAACCTGATACCACACAATACAGCTAAACAACACATAAAGAGGCAGAAATAGAAAAAACGGGGCTATAACTCATGAAACGACCGGTCGGGTCGTTACATCAGGTCATAAATGCGACACCTGCAACTGATCAAAATGACTTTTGGATGGGGTTTTTCATTCATTCTCCAAATTCTCAAAATCTAGAACACAAGAGGCGATTTTCTAAAGACCTCTTCTTCCCCAAATCATAGATAAGTGATTCTTAACTAGTTTCTTTAAATCTTTCACTTCATTTTACAAGATTTTAACCTAGAATCTAAAGTTTTCATGGTGGAATTGCGAAATTTTGGATAGAAATTAAGAATTTGATAAATTGAGGATTTAGACCTCAAATTGAGGCCGAATCCCAAAACTAATTATATATCCGGGTTCGGACGTGAATGGGTAATCGAATTTTGGTCTGAATTTTCGGTTAGGACCAAGCGATCTCGGGTGTTGTCTTTTGTTGACTTCTTACATAATGACCTAAATTGAGTCCTCTATTGTTGTGGGTGATTCCTAAGACTTATTTTGAAACGTTTGGTTGGTAATTTGCTAGATATTGTTGGTTCGGAGGCGTGTTTGAGAGGCAAAACTGTGATTGAGTTGTGAGTGTCCTTTGATTCGAGGTAAGTGGCTTTCCTAACCTTGTGTGGGGGAACTCCTCTTAGGATTTGGTATTGTTTGATATATGAGAGCCGTGTACGTGAGGTGATGAGTGCGAACACGGGCTATTTGTTGAAAAATTGGTTTTCCTTTAATTGAGCAATACTAGCATGTGTAAAATAAAATTAGCATGAAATAAAATAAAGCACAAAAAAGAACTAGTTTATCACTAAGTATGAACTAGTACTTAAGTAAACTAGCTAGAATAAGTAAGAAAAGAAAAAAAGAAATTCGAAATTGTGCTGAAAAATGTGGCTATTCCTGCAAAATTCGAAATTCCAGCATTCTTCCTCAAGTTTTTCATTTTTCAATCCCAAATTCTATCAATAGCACTTCAAATCTTCACCAAACCTCACCAAATTTGAGATACAAGTTCCCTACAACTCCATGAACAAACCTCAAGCAATTTCTTCAAACAACTACCAAATTAACAAAATTCATTTTCGAGTTTTGAAGCTTAAGCTTCAATAATGGAGTTTCTTCTTCAAGTTTGAACTGCATTTAACGTATTTTTGCTAAACACACACTTCAATCAGCTTTTCTATTAGATTCACAAACCAAAAATCAGATATTTTTTAGATTCTCCACCCCAAGCTTTCAACGGCAAGTTTCAACCTCCAGCTTTTGGAAATGACTTCCCAACTTTAGATCTGGACTACTCATTCATTTGCTACAATCGCCATCCAAAGCTTCAAGCAAAAATTCTAATCCACCAGTTAATGTTTGGAATAATCCACCTCAAGAACAAAGAAATGAACCCATTTTCATTTTTTTAAATCTCATATATTTTTGACAGCAACAACAAAAATATTTCAGTTTAATCTCAATTTTCAAGCTCAAATCTAAAATTCAACCTTCCAACTCGAGAAGATTTCAGCAACATAATATGGAACATGCTTAAATAGCCACAACAGTGAAGAACTCGTGAAGAATAAGAGCATAGAGTGATCCAAACAAACGGCGACCATATTTTGGATTTTTTCCGAATTGTTTGATATGAACAATCAGTTCAAATAATCAAGGAATTTGTAGGAACAAATCCTTTAATCTTTGCTCTGATACCAAGATGATACGAATGCGGAAGCAAAAGAACAAGAACACAAATAAAATGAGAGAAAGAAAGAGATTTAGTAGAGAACCAATTAAGAAAATTGAAAGAACATTTGAAATAAACAAATACCCAATCAATTTAAGACTTAATTGACCTAAAACTATAGGAACAATCCTCAAGAGGAAGCAATCCCCTTGTTAGTTCACCTTAACAAATAATCAACCAATATTGGAATTCATCCTAAACACTCTCAATGAGTTTTCATTCACAATATGAAAATAAGCTGCCCTAAATTGAGAGCCTTAAGGGCTATTTATACTAGGGACCTAAATATTACAAATATAGCCATCAAATGTAGTGTAGTCTTTAATTGTTGGCGAAATTATATATTTAGCCGTCCCATTATGAAAGTGCCCTCCAGTGCTCGATGGCTATCTAGATTTGTATCAATTTACTACCTTGATCATTTGCCAAGTATGCCAAATGTGGATGCCCTCACAAGGGATCTTGACGAAATTCAGACAACAATGTGGGATGAATCTAGAGCAACAGTGCTGTCAAAAGGCATGCTTTTTGCTGATAAAGCACGCCTAAGCAGCGCGGTAGGAAGGTACAACATAAATGAGTGTTGTGAGATCGTGGTTCATAAGTCATATCTGGGTGTATACAAGATTATTTGTCGTAGATGGTTTAAGAGTTGTAATTAGATGTTGCGTGCGAGGAAGCTAAAAACAAATATGTGGGTTGTGGGTAAATACATTGGCACCTACAATTGTGAAATGGAAATATTCAGTGAGAATCATTTTAACTTGAATGTTGACTTGATTTATCTTTTCTTGATTCCACACAATGAAGCGTCCATAAGGTACAAGATCAAAGAGTGTATAACGTCTGTCCACCAGGTATATGGGTGTACCATTACCAGAAGTGTTGCTGCATACATAGTGTTATTGCATATTTAAACACCTATAGTGGACGGTTGCAGCCAGTGGGTGGTGAGCATTACTGGCCGTCAGAACCACTTAAAATAGTGTGTAACAAGGAGTATGTGCGTCAACGACAATGTCACGACCCAAATTTCTCTCCGTTGCGTATCGTGATTGTACGTAGTCTTAAGGATTAGGTAAGACTAACAGTTATGGAGTAACGACAAATAATTCATAACATCTAATAATTTCTGAAATGAAATACAGCTTTACAGAGTTTGCTACAACGTCTAAATACAACTGTTTGGAAATAAGTAACAACAGTGTGAAATACAAAAGTAGGAAGGTGACTCCGAAGCAGCAAACACAGTAGTAGGTTTACCTTAAGTCTCCACAACAACAATCCGTGCTACTAGCGATTGATCAACCGACTGCACAATACCTGGATCCAGTAGTATCAGAGCAGTTCTGTCCTAGGGAGTCTACAAGCCGTGTCTAGTATGGTCTTGTTTATAGATGTGCGGTACACCATATTATATAAGTAGGGGACTATATGGCATTTAGGAGTTGGTTACCCTTCTTTCAAATCTAAATCGTGCTGTAGCACTGAGTTATAGGAAATTTGAGTTAAACTTACGTGTTGACGTTTGCATGCACAGATGATGGTAACTAGGAATACTACGACTAGCCAGAGGAGAGAAACAGCTGTAGGTGAGGGGACTAGCAGGGTACCCCCAGTAGATGGGGCCCAATCAGAGTCGTAGGGAGAGACCCCTACCCAGCAATTACCGGGTCCTCCACCATCTGAGGAGATTCCTAGGGAGACCGCACATCCAGTTCCCCCTCCGCTTCCATCAGATTAGGACTTGAGGAGTGCAGTGTATTTGTTGGCGCTGTTGGTAGCTACCTAGTAACAGGCTAGGGCATCCGCTAGTGCCGGACCTTCTGAGGGATCTGGGAGTTCAAGGTCCGAGAGTTTATTACTTTGAATCCCCCAGAGTTCATGGGGACAGATCAGAGGGAGGACCCGCAAGATTTCATAGATCAACTTCATAGTATCTTTCAGGTTATGCATGTCATAGAGAAAGAGGCAGTTGAGTTAGCAGCTTTTCAACTCCGAGATATAGTCATCTTTGGTATGAGGGATGAGAAAGGTGTAGGGGATGTGATGCACCTCCTGCTATTTGGGAGAATTTTTTGAATGCCTTCCATGACTAGTACTTACCGCGAGAGATCCGATAGGCCTGACTCGATAAGTTTCTAGCCCTCAAGCAGGGTAATATGAGCGTTCGAGAATATAATCTCCGTTTCAACTCATTGGCTAGATATTCATGTTTACCGTAAAAATGATAATAAAAATTAAATTTATTGATGGGACTCTAAAGGTACATGATTTATATTTATACTAGTTGTTAGAGCAGTTGATGCTAGATACGCGAAGATAGAAGATGAAAAGAGAGCTAAAATAGAGCTATAATCGAACCATGAGGTTAGTTACTCTGGCCTCGAACTGGCCGATTAGGGGCCTCGAGGTCGATGTCTGGGCTCGGGCTCAAGCTATTGGGGATAATCGGGAAGAGACTAACAATTGGAATATAATTAAAGGAGGCTCTTTATGGCCAATATCAAGCAATAAATGAAGAACAAGTATGAAAGCAGTAAATGAAAGTAATGGTCTCGAGCGAGCAAATTAGAGAGAAAAGAGAGAGTTATTATTGATCTTGTGTAGAAAGGTTGGAGCAACAGTCGAGGTTTTACAAAGTGATAAGGATCCCCTTTATATAGGAGGGAATCCCGTCATAGTACAAAATACATTAGCTGTAAAGGCGTGGAGATGGGACAACTAGACGTGACACCTTGATATAGGCTCCGGGTAGTTCGGCTTTGTCAGACTTAGCCGTGTGACTTGGGAATCCCCTATTTTGCTCTAGCCTTGATCAATATTCTCTTTAAACCGCACCTCGAGGAGCTTCGAGGGAGAGAACTCAGTCACAGCTTCACGTCCTCAAGGCGTTCCTTTGAAATGACTTAATAGCAAGAAATTGGACCCTCTGATTTCGCCACATACAGATAGTCTCCGTGTTTCCTAGAACGAAGCGATGGGAAATAATTCTGATACCCGACTCCTCGGGCTTCCCGTGACGATGTCATGTCGATGATGCAATCTATGGAATGAATTTTCATGATAAGCGGGACATCCCATGGACTTGTCTTTTCGACGCCATTCAATGCGTTGTGGATTCCTGTTCTTCAAAGTGACAGTACAGTCATCGATTTAGTTCTTCAAGAACGCAATAATTGCGCCTGCCGGTCAGTATTTCAAAGGCCTCGATGACCATGTCATTATCTCCTATAAATGGGGGCATTCTGGCGTTATTTCTCTATCCAAGTGTCCTCATTTGTTCATTCATCCCTTTCTCCTCGCCATCTTTCTCTATTTTTGATCACCATGTTTGGAGTTCAAACCTTAATGTTGTTCGGCAGCATTCCAATAGGCCGTGTTGTGGCCTTCTGCCTGATTTTCCCTTTGTTGAGCGAGATCATAGCATCTTGTCATTGCTGTTGTTTTTGTTACGCCTACTACACTTGTCCTTATTGGCTCGAGATGGTGATGCGGGAGATGAACCTTCGAGGATGGACTAGGTTCTTAGGTTTTCACTATGGGTATATACCCATTTGTTTCTTTGTTTCTGTGTAAGGACCCCTTGTGGGCTTTTGTAATTGTATGTAAGGGACCCTCGAGGGCCATTGTAAGCCAATGTTTATGAAATAGAAAGATATCTTCTTTACTTCTGTTTTTTGATATTTGCCGTATTCTCGTATATTCTTGTGGATTTGCGGGGATTTTGAATGTATGTCTTTGTTGACGATCGTCAATATTCTTTCCGATCGTTGGTCGACAGAAATGGCTCCTCTCCGAGCCTACCGCGGTTCCTCAAACCAAGCCTGAAGTGACTTGATAGACTCGGGTCATCGGGACCCTCGAGTCGCATGAAGGTGGCACATCGAACCTTGAAACCTTCGAGAGTGGTTCTTGAGTGATGGTCAACTTTAGGTACTTGGAGATTTACTTTGGACTTGATGTAGATAACCTTTTAAGGCATTGTAGATAGGTCTTTTTCTTCTCGAGAGAAACCTTCGAGGTCGAATATTTTCTTGAAACTGGAGATGACGTGGATTACCTTCTGCGGCCCAATTTGGATAGGTGGATCGTTGCTGTTTCCCCCATATATTCGGGGTTGTTCTTGCTTCTTGGGAGATCCTACTATTTTAGATAGCTATCCTTCTGTTTCAGCGTTGAGTCTTTCATTACCTTAGCATCAAAGCATTCAGCTTGCTAGTTCTGCCATAGCCATGACCGTTACTTCAGGGTCTGCTCGGCAGAGAGGGAAGAGCTCTACTCCAAGTGCTCGGGATCCACGGGAGTTTATCTTGAAGACTACGTCTTTGATAAGAGATGAGCACCTTGAGTTAGTGAGGAGAGACTGCAAATGGGGCTACAGGGTAGCGTTGCAGGTGCTTCCCCCGGATGAGGGTATCACGAACTTTGTCGATGGATTCCTGAACGTATACTTGTATCCTTTCGCATTGGGACCCCTTGATAGGTTCATGCTCGATTTCTGTTTAAAGTATCAGGTTACTTTGGTGCAGATACATCAGTTGTTTTGGCAAATAGTGCTGATGAGAGGTTCTTCGCGGAGAAAGCAGGGCTTTAATTTATGCTCAGTCATCTCGTCAGGCTGTACCGGCCCTTTCATCATCGAGGTATGATAACCTTGCGGTGCCGTTCGTCCACGCCCTTTGTTGTTGATGATAGGGAAGATGGAGATCGAGAGTGGATTAGTTGGTTTGTCCGGCTCCGGATGGCCGACGTTGTCCCCGTGGAGCTCATTGTATTCCCAGAGGAATGGAATAATACTCGTGAGTGGAGCGTCTCGTGCTTTCTTCAAATTTGCTCATGGTGGATGCTAGTTTAATAATCATGTTTTCCTCCCTTTATGCAGCAATTTCATGGGCGCTGGGCGAAGTTCCTGATCTGCCCGACTAGGTCCGAAAGTTGGCGACCCATTCGACTTGTGACGAGCATAGGTGGCGAGCTGTGTCCCGGTGTAGATGGGAAGCAAAATACCACGGTGCGTGCATACACTGCTTTTACCTTCGTACATTTGGGAAGATATTTTCCCCTTTTCATGTACTAGTCTTGCCACCATAGGTATCGGAGGGTCTCTAAGGGCGAGGCCACGCTCCTCCAGAGAAGGGGAGGAGTTGCCAGCTTCCGAGATGAAGGACGATAATGATAATTGGGATATGCATTTGTAGTGCGATGGAGCTCACAGCAGGGCGAAACGGGGCCGAGTGTTTGAGGAGAAAACATCGCTCGGGCCTGCTGTACCCGAAGTTTTCAGTTATGGAGAGGTGGTTCCTCCGAGTGATCACGCTTTGACCAATGTTGGTTCTTCCAGGGCCGAGGGGGCTGGATAAAAAGAGGTGTGCTCGGCCTCTGAGGAAGTCCGCCGACTTCACTTTGCGGTGAGCATCGACACAGGCCTTCCAAATCTTGTGTCTCCCCTTCCTTATTGAGTTTTTCCTTTGCAGGCCATTGGCAAGCTTAGGTCTGAGCTGCTCCGTCATGGGGCTAGGCTCCGAAAAGCTCTGGACGACTCCTGTTTTCTTCAGTTGACTCAGTCAAGCTAGTCGTGTTAGTCGACTCCTGTGATTTTCCCTTATCCTGAGTTTCTTGGATTTGCTCTTCGTCACCTGCATTTTTTCCTTTCTCGATCAAGGGATTATTTTTATCGAAAATAACATGTACAGATTCTTCTACACATAGAGTGCATTTATTATAAACGGTAAAAGATCTGCTATTTAATGAATAGCCAAGAAAAATACCTTCGTCACTTCTTGGATCAAATTTTCCAAGATTTTCCTTACCATTATTGTGAACCAAACATTTGCTTCCAAAGGGATGAAAATAATTGATATTTGTGCATTTACCTTTCAAGAGTTCATAGGGGGTCTTTTTCAGAATCGGCCTTATGAGACAGCGATTGAGAATGTGACATGCAGTACTTATGCCTTCTGCCCAGAAATGATTTGGCAATGAGTGTTCAAGTTGCATGGTTCTTGCCATGTCTTGGAGGGTTCTGTTCTTTCTTTCTATGACCCTGTCACGACCCAAACCCCGGTCGTGATGGCGCCCAACACCTTGTTAGGCAAGCCCGACCATTCAACAGATATCCCAGCTATTGGTGGTTCAAGAATTTGAAAACACAGCTATTAATTACAAAAACCATCAGCAAAGGCTATAGATACGAGTAAAGTGTACTGAAATCCAACAGAATACGAAAAACATAAGCCCGAAACAGGATCCGGTGTCACGACCACGAGCCTCTAATACAGAGTGTCATCCTAACAATACTGTCTAAGAAACAGAATAACAAAAGATAAGTATAGGAGGGAAGAATCAGGGCTGCGAACGCCAGGCAGCTACCTCGATACTCCCGAATAAGTGCTGCTCAGCTAGATCTGTCCTCCCTAAGAATGTGATGCACCTGAATCTGCACACAAGGTGCAGGGAGTAAAGTGAGTACTCTGACACAGTGAGTAATAAGCATAAATAATAACTGAAAGTAAGAAATTCACGGAAAAACACAAGGCATCTATAACAGGCAGTACCAAACCTTTAACAGTAAAACCGGCGAGTCAGTAAAATAGTAGAACAAAAAAGTAATCGTGGTAGGTAACAGGTAAGAAAATGATGCAATGATGTAATGTAATGCAATTACCGGTACTCTCAAGTACCCACTGCGGCGTGCAGTCCGACCCAACCATATGCAAATACCGGTACCCTTAGGTACCCACTGCGGCGTGCAGTCCGAGCCAACCATATATAAATTACGTCGACGGCGCTCACTGGGGGTGTGTACAGACTCCGGAGGGGCTCCTACAGCCCAAGCGCAATAAATAAGCCATCTCGTGGCACCAACCAGGCCATCGGCCTCAATATCATGTACCATTGCTGTGGCGTGCAGCCCGAGCCATCCATAATTTCCAGAAAATCAGTATAAGCCCTTTAGGCACTTTCAAAACAGAAATCCACAGCCCAAAATATCATTTAAATATCATATGAGTTTCGGGTTGAGAAAAAGGGGCTGAGTTTGCAAAACAGTACTGAAAACCTTAGAAAAAGAGGTTAAACAACGTGCAAAGTATGCAAATCCGTAAAAACAATCCCTGAAGGATCCAAATAACCAGCACGAAGCCCAAGTACAATAGTCAAACCAAGTAATAATGGTTCACATCATGTTCTAGTAGAAAAACTCTCCTTGCAGTGTTGGCCTAGACCTTCTGAAGATAGAGGCGGTGCAGTGTTGGCCTAGACCTTCTGAAAGCTCTCCTCGCACTCATCCGACCACACAAATAGTGCACCCTTCTGAGTCAACCTGGTCAAGGGCGATGCAATAGAAGAAGATCCCTGAACAAACCGGCGATAATACCCTGCCAGACCAAGGAAGCTACGGATCTCAGTGGCTGAGGTCGGTCTAGGCCAACACTGCACCGCCTCTATCTTCTTCGGATCAACCTGGATACCATCACTAGACACCACGTGCCCCAGGAAAGCCACGGACTCAAGCCAAAACTCACATTTGGAGAACTTAGCATAAAGCTTCTCCTCCCTCAATCTCTGCAATACCACCCTTAAGTGTTGTGCGTGCTCCTCCTGGCTACGCGAGTACACCAAGATGTCATCAATAAACACAATCACAAATGAATCCAAATACGGCCAGAACACACTGTTCATCAAGTGCATGAACGCGGCTGGGGCATTAGTCAGCCCAAAAGACATAACCAGAAATTCATAATGCCCATATCTGGTCCTGAATGAAGTCTTCATAATATCCGAATCTCTAATCTTCAGCTGACATAGCCTGAACGAAGATCAATCATAGAAAATACTCTGGCCCCCTGTAGCTGGTCAAATAAATCATCTATCCGAGGTAGAGGATACTTGTTCTTCACAGTCACCTTGTTCACTGCCTGTAGTCAATGCACATCCTCATTGTGCCATCCTTCTTCTTCACAAATAAGATCGGTGCACCCCACGGTGACACACTCGGACGAATAAAACCCTTATCTAGGAGCTCCTGAAGCTGCTCCTTCAACTCTTTTAACTCTGCTGGTGCCATGCGATAGGGAGGAACAGAGATGGGATGGGTGCCCGGCACCAGATCAATACCGAAATCGATGTCCCTATCCGGTGGCATGCCCGACATGTCTGCTGGAAACACATCAGGGAAGTCCCTCACAATAGGAACAGAATCGAGGCTAGGAGTCTCAGCTCCAACATCTCCCACGAAAGCCAAATACGATAAACAACCTTTCCCAACCATCCGCTGGGCCTTTAGGAAAGAAATCACACGGCTGGGAATATAGTCAGACATACCACGCCACTCAATCCTCGGAATACCCAGAATAGCCAACGTAACTGTCTTGGCATGACAGTCCAGAATAGCATGGTACGGAGATAGCCAGTCCATACCCAGAATAACATCAAAATCTACCATGCCCAACAGCAACAAGTCAACTCGGCTATCCAGACCCCCAATAGCCACCAGACAAGATCGATATACATGATCTACAATAATAGTATCACCCACCGGGGTAGATACGTGAACAGGCAAGGCAAGACACCCTCGGGTCGTACCCAGGTGATGAGCAAAATATGAAGATACATAGGAATAGGTAGATCCGGGATCAAATAAGACAGAAGCATCCCCGTGGGAGACTGAGATAATACCTGTGATAACAGCATCTGATGCCACGACGTCCCTCCTATCCTGAAGAGCATAGAATCGAGCCTGGCCGCCACCCGATCGGTCTCCCCCTCTAGGGCAGCCCCTAGCTGCCTGACCACCCCTAGCTGGCGGGGCGGGTGCTGAAGAAGATGGGCCAGAAGACAAAGGCTGATCCCTCTGCTGAAACCGGCCACCACGACGCCAAGGACAATCCCTCTTCATATGGCCAAACTCACCGCACTCGTAGAAACTACCTGGTGCCGGAGAAGAGGACTGAAGGGAACCCCACGCACCAGAGTGACTGGATGACGCACTCGGTCTTGAGGAACCCTGAACAGATGGAGCCCGTGATGAGCCCTGGGCTGGAAGAACGATGAGAGATGGCTGGCTCTGCTGATAACCCTGATGACCTCGACCAGAAGATGACCCACGATACTCAGAGCGGGATGAGTGAGGAGGCCTAAAGGAACGACCTCTGCTCTACTGAAACTGACCCCCAGATGGGGCACCACTGAAACTACCTGAACCTCGAGGCCTCTTGGCCTCCCTCTCCTCTCTGTCCTGACGGCGAGCCAACTCAATATCACGAGCAATATCAACTGCCTCCTCAAAGGAAATACCCAGAACTCTCTCTCAAGTCATCAGAATACGAATGGGATTGTGAAGTCCATCTACAAACCTCTTGATCCTCTCTTTGTCGGTCGGAACCATCCATGAGGCATGACGGGCTAACTCAGAAAATCTCGCCTCATACTGGGTCACAGTCATGTCTCCCTGTCGAAGCCACTCGAATTGCCTATGCAGCTCCTCCCTCTAAGACTGTGGTACCCACTTCTCCAGAATGATAGTGGAGAACTCCTGCCATGATAAAGGCGCTGCACCTGGTAGCCTACACCGCTCATATGCTTCCCACCATGTGAAGGTAGCCCCAGTGAACTGAAATGCGGTGAATGCTACTCCGCTAGACTCCAAAATTCCTGCCGTCCGAAGCATACGCTGACACTTTTCAAGAAATCCCTGGGCATCCTCGCCCTGAGCAGCACTGAAAACTGGAGGCTGAAGCCTACTGAACCTCTCGAGACGACGCTGCTCATCGTCTGGCATAGCTGGAACCACAAAACCCTGAGCTGGTACACCCGGCTGAGCTGGAACTGCTCCCAGTGTCTGTAAACCCTGCATCATCTGCTCGGGTGTGCGAGCAGCGGGAGTCTGGCTGCCTCCCCCTGCCTGAGATGTAGCTGCTGCAGTAGTTGCTGAGACCACCTGGGCTAGGCCAGTGCAAACTAATAGTATCTAGGCCAAGGTCTCCTGGAGACCCGGAATCACAAAGGGCACTGCCGGTGCCTGAACAGGGGCTGCTGGAATGTCTGCAGCTGGAGTCTGACCCTGAGCAAGGTCAACTGGTGGGTCCACAGGTGCTGCCCCTGCTGCTCTGCCTCGACCATGACCATGACCGCATCCACGGCCTCGAGGGGGTGGTACTGGTGGTCGTCCGTCACGTCCGTTAGCACGAGTTCTCGCCATCTGCGAGAGAATAGAATACAGAAGTTTAGTTCTCGGATCAACAAAGTCGCACGACAAGAATTTGAAGAATATGATGTTTTCCTAAAGGTTCTGCAGCCTCCCGAGGAGAAAGACAGGCGTCCCCGTACCGCTCCGCGAGACTCTACTAAACCGGCTCATGGTTCGCGAGACCAGGTAACCTAGGCTCTGATACCAACTTGTCACGACCCAAACCCCGGTCGTGATGGCGCCTAACACCTTGTTAGGCAAGCCCGACCATTCAACGGATATCCCAGTTATTGGTGGTTCAAGAATTTGAAAACACAGCTATTAATTACCAAAACCATCAACAAAGGCTATAGATACGAGTAAAATGTACTGAAATCCAACAGAATACGGAAAACATAAGCACGAAACAGGATCCGGTGTCACGACCACGAGCCTGTAATACAGAGTGTTATCCTAACAATACTGTCTAAGAAACAGAATAAAAAAAGATAAGTATAGGAGGGAAGAATCAGGGATGCGAACGCCAGGCAGCTACCTCGATACTCCCGAATAAGTGCTGCTCAGCTAGATCTGTCGTCCCTCCTACTGTGATGCACGTGAATCTGCACACAAGGTGCAGGTAGTAAAGTGAGTACTCCGACTCAGTGAGTAATAAGCATAAATAATAACTGAAAGTAAGAAATTCACAAAAAAACACAAGGCATCTATAACAGGCAGTACCAAACCTTCAACAGTAAAATCGGCGAGTCAGTAAAATAGTAGAACAGAAAAGTAACCGTGGCAGGTAACAGGTAAGAAAATGATGCAATGATGTAATGTAATGCAATTACCGGTACTCTCAAGTACCTACTGCAGCGTGCAGTCCGAGCCAACTATATGCAAATACCGGTACCCTCAGGTACCCACTGCGGCGTGCAGTCCGAGCCAACCATATATAAATTACGTTGACGACGCTCATTGGGGGTGTGTACAGACTCCGGAGGGGCTCCTACAGCCCAAGCGTAATAAATAAGCCATCTCGTGGCACCAACCAGGCCATCAGCCTCAATATCATGTACCATTGCTGCGGCGTGCAGCCCGAGCCATCCATAATTTCCAGAAAATCAGTATAAGCCCTTCAGGAACTTTCCAAACAGAAATCCACAACCCAAATATAATTTAAATATCATATGAGTTCCGGGTTTAGAAAAAAGGGGCTGAGTTTGCAAAACAGTACTAAAAACCTTAGAAAAAGAGGTTAAACAACGTGCAAAGTATGCAAATTCGTAAAAACAATCCCTGAAGGATTCAAATAACCGGCACGAAGCCCAAGTACAACAGTCAAACCAAGTAATAGTGGTTCACATCAAGTTCTAGTAGAAAAACACAGTAAAACATCACCGGGACGGACCAAGTCACAATCCCCAATAACCAACGGCCCCGCACTCGTGATAGAGTGCGTGCCTCGCCTCAATATAGCGGTACGGTGTGAAATTTTCGGGGTTTCAAACCCTCAGTTCATCATTCACACTCAGTACTCACCTCTAGCCGGCCGATAATCTAGCTCGCCAAGCCTTTCCCTCTCGAATCGAGCTCCTCGTGCGTAGGATCTGACCAAAACCACAAGGAATACGTCACAATAGGCTAGTAAAACATAACCCAATTGAAAAGACTTGAAAAACAACAAAAATCACGAAGTTGGCAAAACTGGAGCCCTGGGCCTACTTCTCGAAAAATTACGAGATTCACGTCACCGGATTCCTCGTCTCTCCACGAGTCTATACATATCAAATTCATCAAAATCGAAGTCCATTTACCCCTTCAAATCCCAAATTTTCATTCCAAAACTTAAGCCCTAGTTCTTCCAAATTTTTACCCAATTTTCCAGGAATTAAGGGTAGATTCTTCATTAAAATGATGTTTCTAGACCATAGGACTTACCTCCAATTGATTCCCAGTCAAAACCCTCTCAAAATCGCGTCAATAGCTCCCAAGCTCGCTCAACAATGGTGGAAAAATGGTGGAGCTCGCGGATGAATTAAAACCTTTAAACCTTTCCGCCAACAGCGATTTTCGCTTATGCGATCCCGCTTCCGCTTATGCGGGACCGCTTCTGGGGCCACAAATCCGCTTATGCGGTCTTCACTTAAAAGCCCAGACTTTGCTTATGCGACTCGAACTCCGCTTCTGCGGTTCCCTCTCAACCGCTCTGCGGTTGAATGTCCGCTTATGCGGACCCGCTGAAGCGACCAATTTCCACTTATGCGGAACTACCCTAACCCACGCCTGACCGCTTCTGCGGTCGCTCACCCGCGTCTGCGGTCCATTTTCGCAGAAGCAGAAATGCCTGATACCAGCAATATCAGACCTGAAGCAAACTTCAAAAACTCTCGTTTAACCACTCAAATTCACCCCGAGGCCCCCGGGACCTCAACCAAAAGCACCAACACATCCTAAAACCTTATTCAAACTTGTTCCAATCCTCAAAACACGTCAAACAATGCTAAAGCCATTAATTCACATCGAATTCAAGCCTAAGTTTCTTCAAAACTTCTGCAATACGCATTCGATCAAAAACCCGACCAAACGACGTCTGAATGACCTGAAAACTTGCAGACATATCCAAAATCACCTAACGAAGCTACTGCAACTCTCAAAATTCCATTCGACCCTCGGATCAAAATCTCACCCACCAACCGGAATTCGCCAAAATACTAACTTCGCCAATTCAAGCCTAATTCTACACCGGACCTCCAAAACCAATTCCGATCACGTTCCTAAGTCACAAATCATCCCCCGAAGCTAACCGAATCACCGGAAATCACATCCGAGCCCTCTAACCAAATAGTCAACTTTCGGTTGACTTTTCCAAAACCAACTGTCCTTAAAGAGACTAAATGTCTCACTTCCTACCAACACCAAACCAATCCAACTCAATTACCTCAAATACCGATAATGAAGCATAGAGGAACATAATATGAGGGAAACGGGGCGGTAACTCACGTGACGACGGGCTGGGTCGTCACAGACCCCATTTTGCTGTGGCGAGCGTGGTGTAGAGAAATTATGAGTGTAACCTTGATCATTACAGAAGTCCTCAAACGCTCTGCTTTCAAATTCTCCTCCATGGTCACTCTGAATATTTGAGATTATGTCACGACCCAGATTTATCCCACCATCGGGCGTCGTGATGGCGCCTACTAACGGAGCTAGGCCAGCCAAACATTTCACATTCCCTATCATCATCACCAATAAAATATACTCTCAACAATTAAATAAATGCAGAAGACTTTTTAAGTTTAATAAAGTAATATAAAAACAAATATGCGGAAGTTTGAAACATATCACTACCCAAAACCCGGTGTCACTAGCTCACAGACTACTATATAATACTACAACCAAGTCTGAATGAAGAAGAATACATAAGTCTGTTTCAAAACAATGAAAACAAACTGAAGTAAAGGAAAGGGACTTCGGCCTGCGAACGCCAGCTAGGCTACCTCGAAAAGTCCGCGGACTGATGATAGCTCCTGGAATAAATATCCTACTAGTGTTGTCCAAAAGCTGCTCCTGGATCTGTGCATAAAAAAATGCACATGGTGTAGCATCAGCACAACCGACCCCATGTGCTGGTAAGTGCCTGGTCTAACCCTGGTGAAGTAGTGACGAGGCTAGACAGGACTACCAAGTCAACCTGTACAATTCTATATACATATATGCACTAAATACAACAGAAATACTGAAATTAAACAATTAAAAAGGGGAAAACATGTCGTGGGGAGTACAATCGAATATATAGTTCATCAACATAATTAGAAACAGGGCACCACAATATTTATCACCGAATAAGACATTCAATAGTTGCACGGCATCAACCTTCGTGCTTTTACTCTCATTCTCACCCAAAACAAATGTATAAATTGCACGGCAACACCCTTCGTGCTTTCCCTCACATAACTCTCATTTCATGGCACGGAATGACCCTTCGTGCAATTGTAATTAAATCAGAGCACAGAATGTACCTTCATGCATAAATAGTCAAAACATGGAACGGAATGACCCTTCGTGCAGGTATAATCAGAAAAAGAACGGAATGTACCTTCGTGCGTAAATAGTCAAAACATGGCACGGAATGACCCTTCGTGCAGATATAATCAGAAATAGCACGGAATGACCCTTCGTGCAATATCGCTCTTCCTCACCCAAACAGCAGTCACAACCAAACGGGCAAGATGAATAAACAAATAGTAAACACTATCCCGGCAAGGGAATAACACAAATAACAACTAAGTCCCGGCAAGGGAACAATAACAATAACTTTCACAACCTGGCAAGGGTAATACTCAATATATTCAACCATCCCGGTAAGGGATTAATCACAACTCCTTTCAATACTTTCATCTTTTATAGTATTTACTGTTCGAGCCAATGCTCCAAAATATTAATATTTCACAACTTATTCTCAAACTCTTCACATTTGCAGCAAAACATATATTAGCTTAGAAGAGTTCCAAATTATCTCAAAAACAAGTACAAACAAGGACCCACGGTCATGCTAGACTCCGGTGTATAGACACTCGTCACCACGCCTATACACCGCACTCGATCAATTAGCAAATAGCATTTATGATACTCTAATCCTATTCCCTCAAGCCAAAGTTAGATCAAACACTTACCTCGACGGCTTACGGCCAACTCAATCCTCAAGCAATGCTTTCCTTTCGAATTTAGCTCCAACTCAATCGTATCTATACACAATTGATTTAATATCATCAATAATACTCAACAATCCAATCCAATTGCCTAAATAAAATCTTTCTAACATTCTGCCCAAAATTTGCAAAACCGACCCCGGGCCCGCTTGGTCAAAACCCGAGGTTCGAACCAAAATAAATTCACCCATACTCCCACGAGTGCAAATATATAATTTGTTCTTAAATCCGACCCCAAAACGAGGTCCAAATCACTATTTCTTTGAAAACCCTAACTCTACCCAATTCACTAATTTTCTACCTATTTTCTCATGTTTAGGCCTAAGAATTTGATTTATGTTGATGAAATAACGAGGAAACGATGTTAAGAAAACTTACCCAAAGAGTTATGGAGGAGAGGAAGCTTGGGACTCGTTAATGGAGGGTTTGAGAGAAGGGTTCGTGAGAGAAAAGTGTAAAATCCCGAAGTGGGTCTGTTTTTATGACATAAAATCGCTGGAGGAAAAAGACTCTATGCGAACGCGGAGCCTTATTGCGTTCGCGAAGAAGGTTGATCAAGTGTACTATGCGAACGCAAGGAGCCTATGCGAACGCATAGAGGAAAGCTGGGGGGGGGGTCCAGGTTTGTTGCACGCGTTCGCGAAGGAGCTGTTCGAACGCGTAGAAGAAATTTCGGGGGAGCCTACTCTGTGCTATGCGAACGCATTGGAGCTGTGCGATCGCGATGATGAAATGGGTCAGGCCTATGCGAACACGAAGGAGGATTGCGTTCGCATAGAGCAAAAGCTGGTCTGCAACAACTGAAAATTTCTGATGTGTTTTTCAAGTCTAAAACCACCCCGAACCACCTCCGAATCACTCCCGAGCCCTCGGGGATCCCAACCAAACACACACACTAACTCAATAACATCCTACGAACTTGCTCAAGCGATCAAATCGCTAAAATAACATAAAATTCAACGAATCAAACCCCAAAACTCATAAATTTCATTTCAAAGTTCATAACTTCCAAATTTTCCATTTTTAGTCCGAAACACGTCAAACGACGTCCGTTTTCAACCAAACTTTAAAGGAAGCGCTTAACCAATATTTATGGCCTGTACCGGACGTCGGAACCAAAATACGAGCCCGATACCTATATTTTCTAACTCATTTTCATTTTTATTTTTCCTTAATAATTTCAGAAAACAATTTAACAGAAAAATTCTTTTACTTGGGTTCTGGACCTAGGATTTCGACTCTGGGCACATGCCAGAGTCCCATATATTTCTACGGACCTGCCGGGACCGTCACATCACGGGTCCGGGTCCGTTTACTCAAAATATTGACCAAAGTCAACTATATCAATATTAATATCATAATTTCTCAAATTTTTTCACAGAATTCATATATTTTAACATAAAAATTTTCCGGTTTCGCGCCCGGACTGCGCACGCAAATCGAGGCAACCAAAAGTGAGGTTTTCAAGGCCTCGGAAGCGCGGAGAAAGGGAGAAATACGGTGATGACCCTCTGGGTCGTCACAGATTAGATATCCTTTTTCTCTTTCAATCCTTTTGGAGAAAACTTCAAAATTTCTTAAGGCTTCATCCTTATGAGACAAGAAAATCACCTAAGTGAAACGTGAAAAGTCATCAACAATAACAAAAGAATATTTCTTACCTCTTAAGCTAGCAGTTTTAGTGGGTCCGAATAAATCCATATGAAGTAGTTGAAGAGGTTTTGAAGTGGAGACAATGTCTTTATTTTTGAAAGAGTTTCTAGTTTGCTTACCTATTTGGCATGCATCACAATATGAGATCTGGAAAAATTGAGTTTAGGTAAGCCAATAACTAAATCATGTTTGGACAGTTTTTCAATCAAATGCATGCTTGCATGGCCAAGTCTTCTGTGCCATAGCCAGGGATCATCAGAAATCGAGGTTAAGCAGATATGACCGTTNCAAAAGTTGTCGTTTTTTTTTTAGCCAAAAGCACTTTTGGTCAAAAATTGAGGTGTTTGGCCAAGCTTTTGGAAGAAAAAAAAGTGCTTTTGAGGAGAAGCAGAAGCAGTTTTGGAGAAGCAGAAAAAAGTAGCTTCTCTCCGAAAGCTACTTTTTTAGAAGTAAACACTTTTGAAGAAAATACACTAAAAAGCAGTTTTTTAAAGCTTGGCCAAACACTAATTGCTGCTCAGAAGTGATTTTCAAACTAATTAACCAAACACAAACTGATTCTCACCAAAAGTAATTTTGAGAAAAGCACTTTTGAAAAAAAGTACTTCTCAAAAAAAGCTGATTTTTGCAGCTTGGCCAAACGGGCTATAACTCCTACTGAACTGCTCTCCAAAGGCGCGAGGTAAACTGCGTAACCCGATCCGAAATAATAGACGTCGGCACACCATGAAGGAGAACAATCTCTCGGATGTATATCTCAGCTAATCTCTCTGATGAATAGGTGGTGGCAACAGGAATGAAATGCGCTGACTTGGTCTGTCTATTAACAATAACCCAAACAGCATCAAACTTCTTCCGAGTCATCGGAAGGCCAGTAACGAAGTCCATAGTGATCCGCTCCCTCTTCCACTCGGGAAGCTCAATTCTCTGAAATAAACCACCAGGCCTCTAATGCTCATATTTAACCTGCCGACAGTTCAAACACCGCGTTACATATGCCACAATATCCTTTTCATTCTACACCATCAATAATATTGCCGCAAATCCTGATACAACTTTGCTGCGCCTGGATGAATAGAATATCGGGAACCGTAGGCTTCCCCTAAAAATCAATTCTCGAAGTCCATCAACATTTGGCACACAAATTCGCCCTTGTAATATCAAAACTCCATCAGCATCTAGGGTGTTCTGCTTGGCACCTCCTCGCTGGGCCGTGTCTTTAAGGACACATAATTGAGGATCATCAAACTGCCGATTCGTGGATACGCTCAAATAATGAAGAGCGAGCGACCGCGCCAGTTAGCACTCGACTAGGTTTGGAAATATGCAACCTCACGAATCGGTTGGCTAAGGCCTGAACATCCAAAGCAAGAGGCTTCTGACTGACCGGAATATAAGCAAGACTGCCCATACTGGCCGACTTCTTGCTCAAAGCATCGGCCACCACATTTGCTTTCCCCGGGTGATATAAAATGGTGATATCATAATCCTTCAACAATTCTAACCACCTTCTCTTCCTCAAATTCAACTCCTTCTGTTTAAACAGGTACTGAAGACTCTTCTGATCAGTGAATATTTCACATGTCACTCCATATAGATAATTCCTCCAAATCTTCAATGCGTGAACAAATGCCGCCAACTCCAGATCATGTATTGGATAGTTCTTTTCATGAACTTTCAACTGCCTCGAAGAATAGGCAATAACCTTGCCATCCTGTATCAACACTGCACCAAGCCCAATAAGGGAAGCATCGCAATAGACAGTATAGGGTCCCAAACCTGTGGGCAAAACCAACACCGGTGCTGTGGTCAAGGCTGTCTTGAGCTTCTGAAAGTTTGCCTTACATTCATCTGACCATTCGAACTGGACACCTTTCTGGGTCAATCTGGTCATCGGGGTTACAATAGATAAAAACCCCTCCACAGACCGCCGATAATAACCTGCTAATCCCAAGAAACTCCGGATCTTTGTGGCTGATGTTAGTCTAGGCCAGTTCTTGACTGCCTCAATCTTCCTTGGATCAACCTGTATACCTTCTGCCGTCACAACATGACCCAGGAATGCAGCTGTACTTAACCAGAACTCACACTTTGAAAATTTTGCATATAGCTGACTATTTTTCAGAGTTTGGAGAGCCACTCTGAGATGTTGCGCATGCTTCTTCTGACTGCGGGAGTATATCAATATGTCATCAATGAAGACTATCACGAACAAGTCTAAATAAGGCATGGACACCTCATACGTATGCACATAACCATGACTTTGGCCATAAGAGTTGTTCCTAAATTACAACATTGCCAATTAACCATGTTATCAAATACCTTATTCCAAAACTCCCACTTTACTCACAATGAGGTATGGAGACCTCATGATTACTTTCCCAAATTAATGAGTCATATTTACTCCTCACCTGGGTGCTCGTCTCAAAGGCTAAAACTCAACGGTTACAAAACAGAAATGGCTAAATATGAATAGAAACTATACAAGAATTGTCAAATAATCCTAACAGACATGGCTCAAATTTAGGATATAGTACAAGATTTTTATTTTCAAAAAGGGAAAATTTTAAACACAAACTTTTCACCACCAGGACCTTGTCCTCAGATAATATCCACTGCAGCTTGTAGCTCGGTTTAAAAATATTTCACATTACACAAAACTTTGAGGATCTCATCCTCAACTCTGAATCACAAGTACTTGCACATTGTACCATCTGAAATTTTCCATTTCCTTTCTTTCTTCTTTTCAATAATTGTCCGTCAAAGAAAATCACGACATAAAATGAACCCTCATACTGATAGGGCATACAATTAACAATTGAAATTAATTATTCCAGGAATTACATCAAAACCCACAGTAGTAAGTAATATAAAGTCACTTTTAGCCTCATAATTATTCTTAGTGACCAACACATAAATAGTAGGGATAGTTATCTCCATATAATAGCCCACGTGAGTATTCACATAAGTAGATTTGATGATTACGAAGCTCACTCACGAGTGGAGCATATTAAGAGGACTCGCCTAAATTTTTCAAAAACCAAATCAGATTAAGGAAAAATATCCCTTTTATAACAATTAGAATCGCACATGTGATGATACCATCTGGTGTAGTGACCTCAACCATACCATAGAAATTATATCAACTGCTGGGTCTCCACCTCTAGGAGTCTCACCTCCACCTCTAACATCCTGACCTCTATCTCTGGCTGGTCATGTAAGCTGAGTATTGACTGCGACGGGGCACGTAGCTTGAGTGCTTTCATAAATTATATTTCTCCAATCTTCCACATTCACAACAATTCCTGTGAGTCTCAGCTAACTTATTGAACATGACGACATATTCGGACACTGTCATGGTGACCTGGCACAACCGTTCAGATCGCATATGCCACATATTGCAGAGAGTCCGGGAGGTAAACTCCTTCAAAACATTTTCTTAAAGTAGAGTTGAGTGGGTAGTGTTGCATTGGCCAGTCTGCCCTCTTCGTAGGCTTGACACTGCTGAGCTACCCTATTTACTCATATACTCTCCGTTATTTTTTGGGGGCGATTCTTACCCCCTGCAGAGTACCAAACCTTAAATATGTATAATTTATTTGGGGAACCTTTCCATACCATACATATACATTCCAAGCCAAAACCGACATAACACCTGGCCATCCGGTCCACTCACTAATAGTGGAATTCCCTCTTTTGGCTCTAAGTCAAAGTCACAACATCCGATAATCCACAATATTTGTCCTTCACCACTCAAATAAATCAACCAGACGTCAAGATCCGTTGAAACCACAACTGGTTAATAAATACATTATGTTTCCACTACTTTACTTGCCATCCGAAGCACAGTAGAGTCAACCCTCTCGCTTTCGACTATTCCCACGTTCTGCAATACCTCATAGCAGCGGTCAAGAAATTCTCGTGGGTTCTCAAAAGATGCACCACTGAAGGTGGTAACGAAGAGTTTGGAAAAACCTATCCGACCTCCGCAAAACTTCTGAATGCGTAGTTGATCTATCACCAGTTTGTGCCATTGTTCGGCTGAAGAAGCGGTACGTGACTTCGCCATTCGTGGGAGGACAAGACTAGAATTTCAATTAACATTTGAAGCACAAATTCGCACGATAGGAAAGAATGAAGGTGAAATTTTTTTCCTAACTCTGTAGTTTCTGGGGGATAAATACAGACGTCTCCGTACCGATCCCTCAGACTCTACTAAGTTTGTCCGTGAGCAGCGAGACCTATGCAACCTAGAGCTCTGATACCAACTTGTCACGACCCGAATTTATTCCACCATCGGGCGTCGTGATGGCGCCTACTAACGGAGCTACGCCAGCCAAACATTTCACATTCCCTATCATCATCACCAATAAAATATACTCTCAACAATTAAATAAATGCGGAAGACTTTTTAAGTTTAATAAAATCATATAAAAACAAATATGCGGAAGTTTGATACATATCACTACCCAAAACCCGGTGTCACTAGCTCACGGACTACTATAGAATACTACAACCAAGTCTGAATGAAGAAGAATACATAAGTCTGTTTTGGAACAATGAAAACAAACTTAAGTAAAGGAAAGGGACTTCGGCCTGCGAACGCCAGCTAGGCTACCTCGAAAAGTCCCCGGACTGATGATAGCTTCTGGAATAAATATCCTACTGCTGCTGTCCAAAAGCTGCTCCTGGATCTGTGCACAAAAAATTGCACAGAGTGTAGCATCAGCACAACCGACCCCATGTGCCGGTAAGTGCCTGGCCTAACCGCGGCGAAGTAGTGACGAGGCTAGACAGGACTACCAAGTCAACTTGTACAATTCTATATACATATATGCACTAAATACAACAGAAATACTGAAATTAAACAATTTAAAAGGGAAAAACATGCTGTGGGGAGTACAATCGAATATATAGTTCATCAACATAATTAGAAACAGGGCACCACAATATTTATCACCGAATAAGACATTCAATAGTTGCACGGCATCAACCTTCATGCTTTTACTCTCATTCTCACCCAAAACAAATGTATAAATTGCATGGCAACACCCTTCGTGCTTTCCCTCACATAACTTTCATTTCATGGCACGGAATGACCCTTCGTGCAATTGTAATTAAATCAGAGCACGGAATGTACCTTCGTGCATAAATAGTCAAAACATGGCACGGAATGACCCTTCGTGCAGGTATAATCAGAAATAGCACGGAATGTACCTTCGTGCGTAAATAGTCAAAACATGGCACGGAATGACCCTTCGTGCAGATATAATCAGAAATAGCACGGAATGACCCTTCGTGCAATATCGCTCTTCCTCACCCAAACAGCAGTCACAACCAAACGGGCAAGAAGAATAAACAAATAGTAAATACTATCCCGGCAAGGGAATAACACAAATAACAACTAAGTCCTGGCAAGGGAACAATAACAATAACTTTCACAACCCGGCAAGGGTAATACTCAATATATTCAACCATCCCGGCAAGGGATTAATCACAACTCCTTTCAATACTTTCATCTTTTACTCAATAGTATTTACCGTTCGAGCCAACGTTCCAAAATATTAATATTTCACAACTTATTCTTAAACTCTTCACATTTGCAGCAAAACATATATTAGCTTAGAAGAGTTCCAAATTATCTCAAAAACAAGTACAAACAAGGACCCACGGTCATGCTAGACTCCGGTGTATAGACACTCGTCACCACGCCTATACACCGCACTCGATCAATTAGCAAATAGCATTTATGATACTCTAATCCTATTCCCTCAAGCCAAAGTTATATCAAACACTTACCTCGACGGCTTACGGCCAACTTAATCCTCAAGCAATGCTTTCCTTTCGAATTTAGCTCCAACTCAATCGTATCTATACACAATTGATTTAATATCATCAATAATACTTAACAATCCAACCCAATTGCCTAAATAAAATCTTTCTAACATTCTGCCCAAAATTTGCAAAACCGACCCCGGGCCCGCTTGGTCAAAACCCGAGGTTCGAACCAAAATAAATTCACCCATACTCCCACGAGTGCAAATATATAATTTGTTCTTAAATCCGACCCCAAAACGAGGTCCAAATCACTATTTCTTTGAAAACCCTAACTCTACCCAATTCACTAATTTTCTACCTATTTTCTCATGTTTAGGCCTAAGAATTTGATTTATGTTGATGAAATAACGAGGAAACGATGTTAAGAAAACTTACCCAAAGAGTTATGGAGGAGAGGAAGCTTGGGACTCGTTAATGGAGGGTTTGAGAGAAGGGTTCGTGAGAGAAAAGTGTAAAATCCCGAAGTGGGTCTGTTTTTATGACATAAAATCGCTGGAGGAAAAAGACTCTATGCGAACGCGGAGCCTTATTGCGTTCGCGAAGAAGGTTGATCAGGTGTACTATGCGAATGCAAGGAGCCTATGCGAACGCATAGAGGAAAGCTGGGGGGGGGGTCCAGGTTTGTTGTACGCGTTCGCGAAGGAGCTGTGCGAACGCGTAAAAGAAATTTCGGGGGAGCCTACTCTGTGCTATGCGAATGCATTGGAGTTGTGCGATCGCGATGAAGAAATGGGTCAGGCCTATGCGAACGCGAAGGAGGATTGCGTTCGCATAGAGCAAAAGCTGGTCTGCAACAACTGAAAATTTCTGATGTGTTTTTCAAGTCTAAAACCACCCCGAACCACCTCCGAATCACTCCCGAGCCCTCGGGGATCCCAACCAAACACACACACTAACTCAATAACATCCTACGAATTTGCTCGAGCGGTCAAATCGCTAAAATAACATCAAATTCAACGAATCAAACCCCAAAACTCATAAATTTCATTTCAAAGTTCATAACTTCCAAATTTTCCATTTTTAGTCCGAAACACGTCAAAAGACGTCCGTTTTCAACCAAACTTTACAGGAAGCGCTTAACCAATATTTATGACCTGTACCGGGCGTCGGAACCAAAATACGAGCCCGATACCTATATTTTCTAATTCATTTTCATTTTTATTTTTCCTTAATAATTTCAGAAAATAATTTAACAGATTAATTCTTTTACCGGGGTTCTGGACCTAGGATTTTGACTCCGGGCACATGCTCGAGTCCCATATTTTTCTACGGACCTCCCGGGACTGTCACATCACGGGTCCGGGTCCGTTTACTCAAAATGTTGACCAAAGTCAACTATATCAATATTAATATCATAATTTCTCAAATTTTTTCACAGAATTCATATANAGGTTTCATCCTTATGAGACAAGAAAATCACCCAAGTGAAACGTGAAAAGTCATCAACAATAACAAAAGAATATTTCTTACCTCTTAAGCTAGCAGTTCTAGTGGGTCCGAATAAATCCATATGAAGTAGTTGAAGAGGTTTTGAAGTGGAGACAATGTCTTTATTTTTGAAAGAGTTTCTAGTTTGCTTACCTATTTGGCATGCATCACAAATATGAGATCTGGAAAAATTGAGTTTAGGTAAGCCAATAACTAAATCATGTTTGGACAGTTTTTCAATCAAATGCATGCTTGCATGGCCAAGTCTTCTGTGCCATAGCCAGGGATCATCAGAAATCGAGGTTAAGCAGATATGACCGTTTATATTTTCGAACCCATCAAGAATATAAACATTTCCATACCTTTTTCCAGGGAGGATTATCTTACCTGATTCGTCTTCTATAGCACACCCTGCACTTTTAAACTTTACCTCGTAGCCTGAATCGCATAGTTGACTTATACTTAGGAGATTGTAGCTTAGGCAATCAACAAGATAAACTTTTGTAATATCACAATTGTTGTTGAAGAGAATTGTTCCAGTGCCAAGTATTTTGCCCCTTGAATCATCTCCAAATCTTACACTCCCTCCATCGATCTTTGTAACTTCTTTGAACAGGTGTTTATTACCTGTCATGTGGCTCGAACACGCACTATCTAGAAACAATTTTCCTTTGCGGCTTATTCTGTGGTTTTCCTGCAAAACAAGATGATCACTTTCTTGTAGGTACCCAAGCTTGCTTGGGTCCTGGAGAGTTAGTATTACTAGGTTCAGGATTTTTGGGCTTCCAAAACCATCCTGACATATTGGATTTTCGTAAGTGAAAACTTGAATATTTATGCCCACTTTTATTACAGTAATGACATTTAGCTCCAGACCTGTTTTCAGATCTCACATAATTGTTGGAACCAGCTGATATAGAGTCAACTGGTTTCTTCCCAGTTGACTTGTAAGTCATCTGGTCCGACCGACTGGTCGATTTGGTTCTGATTGGTTCCTTTCCAGTTGACTTGTAAGTCGTCTGGTTTGACCTGACAGAACTTTGACTAGTGGATTTGCGCAAGCTGTTAAGCTGCATTTGCAATTCCTCGAACTCTTCTTGAAGTACATCCTTTTCGATTCAACATACTTCAAGTTTGAATTTCCAGTCTTTGATTTCCTTAGTGAGTCTCTTAAGTTCATTCATCATTCTTTGAGACTCCTTTAGGGTAGAGTCAAGAATATCCTGCAATTCGTTACATCTTTCATAGTCATAAGATCTTACCTCACTAGTTTTGCCTCGTGCCATGAAACAGTTTTCATCATCTGAATCATCTTCATCTGTCCAGCACCCTGTGGTTTTGTCTATCTCATTTTCCAGAATAGTCATATAGCAACGATTTGTTATCTCTTCATGATTTGATTCATCTTCATCGCTCCAGCTCCCGAAGGATTTGTTTTTGTTGAAGCCTCTAGAGATCTTCCTTTTCAGTTTTGGACATTCAGCTTGAATGTGCCCGAATTTTCCACATTCATAGCATTTGCCGTCGTTCTTGTCATGTTCATTGTATTGTCTAGATCGTCTTGGAGGAAATCTTCCTTTTCTTGTATTCTTGTATCTTCTCATTAGTCCATCCATGTTCCTAGACATCATAGCAATTTCTTCTTGTAGAGCTTCAGGATCATCAGTTTCATTTTCAGCTAATTCAGTAGATGCTTTGAATGCGACTGTTCTCTTTTTTTCTTCTCGATTTGTCTTTTTCAGATGCGTCCTTTCAAAAGCAATTAATTCTCCATGCAATTCATCGTAGGATAATTTCTTTAGGTCTTGAGATTCCAGCGTGACTACCTTGGTCTGCCATGTGGTTGGCAAACTTCTAAGAATTTTTCTGACTTTCTCACCACTGGTGTAAGGCCTACCAAATGCTTTTAAGTCACTGATTATCTTACTGAATCTAGCAAACATTTCCTCAATAAATTCTCCTTCTTTCATTGAGAAAAGTTCGTAGTCATGAAATGGCATGTTGATGTGAGTTTCCTTTACTTTGCCGGTTCCCTCATAAGTAACTTCAAGTTTGTTCCACATTTCTTTGACTGTATCACAGCTAGATATATTTTCGTATTCCTCACCACCTATAGTAGTGTGAAGTAGATTCCTTGCCTTGTTGTTTACTTGAATAGCTTCCAGTTGTTCCTTTGAGTAAGAGTCTATGTCATCAGGATCAGCAAGTGGTGGAGTGCAAGCGGGTAGTGGGTAATTTCCCTTCTTGATGACTCTCCATACTTTAACATCGTATGCTTTGGCAAAGATTTCCATTCGCACCTTCCAGTGAGAGAAGTGTTGTCCATTGAAGTATGGTGGTCTAACTTGTGAAGTTCCTTCTTGAAAGAGAGCTCCTATGATCACCTGATTTGCCACGATCTTTTGTCACAAGCTGTTAAGAAAAAGATAATTGTGAGCCAAGCTCTGATACCAATTGAAAGTACAAGAGGTGGTGAATTGTAAATTATTAAAAATAATTCGCGTACAAGTTGACTTATAACTAGAGTAGTCGACTAGATATATAAGTAAGCAGGTATAGTAGCTTAAACTAAAATGCAGAAAGTAAATTGCAGGAATTAAAGACACGGGGATTATATACTGGTTCGGATTCAAAGTGAATCCTAATCTAGTCCCCTTGGGTTGCAAGGGAGTTCTCTCTAAGCAATTGAATATTTTTCGAGTACAGATGTGATGGATATTGCGTAGTTCTTCTAGCACTCGTTTGATACAATGCCTCACCAGTTGTGTACCCTCTTTTTATCCCTGACTTGTTACACAGAAGATTTAAGTAAACTAATGCTTGTTTGCAGTAGAATAAGGAGAGTATTTTGGTTCGATCAAGTATGATATACTAGGGTTTATACAAGAGTATTTATACTACAGTGATGGTAGAGGCTTTGTCAACCTAAGGGATTTGGTCCTTGGAATGAATTGATTCTTTCCAAGAATAAGGAGTAAGCCGTTGGCTCCTTTTGATCTTCTTTCCTTTGGCAGATGGTTGTATTGCAATATGTTACTTGATTGTTGGATCTTCTAAATATGTTCGCTTCCCAGATCTTCTCCCATGATACTGCCTTGATTACTTCAACTCCGCAAATCTTCTGTCTTGATAGTTCTAGTTCTGTCAATTATGCTGATGGTTGATTTGAGGAATATTTGATTTCCTAGATTCACAACGTCTGTCCAGATTCGTTGATGAATAATTATTTCCTTCCTTACGAATCTTTGCAAGTGAGTCCTTTCCTTATTTGCTAGGAATTATCTTGGCAGACCTTCTTTATTTCCTTGGGTTCCTGCACATGTATATGAATTGCATCATTAAAACATGACCTAACAATCTCCCCCTTTTTGATGATGGCAAAATAATATACTGTGTAAAGATTAAACACCAGTTGACTTCCCTGTATTTTATTAGTCGACTTGACTCCCACTCAATGTATGCAGTCGACTTAATTGGTCCATGAATCTCCCTCTTAATATGTGCAGTCAACTTGTGCCCGTACCTGACTTGGGCTCCCCTTCAATATATGCAGTTGACTTGTACCTGTCAATGTTCATATAGAGTACTACCTATAAAAAATGTGCGGCATGAGCCACACATAGTCGACTTGTTTACCTGTACTTGTATAGTACCTGTTCACCTGATAACACATAACAAGTACACAAACATACAATGCCAGAACACAAAGCAAACAAAGTGCCAGATATTAACAGTCTTTTCTCCCCCTTTTTGACATCAACAAAGAGGGATGAGACAGAGCACAGAGTGAGCAAAATAAGATCATTCAGTGGCTGATGAGACAGCACACAGCAAAAGAGAAAAAAAATAAAAATTATTCAGGGTCACAACCCACAAAACACATAAGACACATTGTTTTAAAAGTAGCCAGTCTAGCGACGCAGGAAATAGGTAAGAGTGTTGCAGATGGCCTCCTTCAGCTATTCAAAGCTTGTGTTTGCAGAGATGCTCATACCATCCATCCTGTCGTGAATCTCCTTGAAAGCTTTGACAACATTCTCCCTGATACGAAGAACAGCAACTCTAATCTTCGACACATCAGACCCTGTTTCCTTGGAGATAGAATGAATGTCACCCACAGTGGGCTGAGTAGCTGAAAGAAGTTTCAGGATGTCAGAGAGCTTGGAGTCAATGGAACTGACCTTGTCACTCAGCTCACAACTGGCAAGAGCGGGAGGAGGAACTTCTGAGGATTTTTTGGCTTCTATAGGAGTCAGTTTGGCTTCACTCTCACTTTTCTTGACCCAGGAGCCTTTTACACTCACATACCCCATACTTGCAAAAGCTCTAGAGTTGTAACATTTTGAGACAGAGATGAAAGGATAATCAGATAAAGAGATTTGATGGACTTCAAGAATGTGGGTAATTGCCATACCATAAGGTAAACCCGTGGGGTCTTCAGCACTCTATATCATGAAATTTATGACCCAAGATGAAAGTTTGAGTTTGAGTTTGGTAATGAGACAGTAGACAAAGAATGTATCCCTTTGAGAGAAGGTTGAAAACGACCTAGTGCGGGGAAGCAATGTGGTGGCCACAATGTGGGCCAGAAGTCGGATCTCAAATCACATCACTAGGACTCAGTTAATTAGGAAGCGTTGAAGAGGGGTTTTCAACGATGCATTGTTTGGCTTGGTCAAAAGAAATCTCAAGGTTGTCAGGCCAAACATTTTTAAACAGAGTGGGGAAATCAGAGCAGTGACATTGAAAAATTGAATCAAACAAAGCACAATCAAGAACAATGCGTTTACCTAGCACAAGGGATTCAAGCCTATCTAATTTATTAGAGCGAAGATTAGCATAGAACATACGGACTAGGGGCTCATAAGCTTTAGGCGGAGGAACAAAGAGAAATTTTTCCCACCCCTGATAGACAAAAAGAACTTTTACCTTACAGTTGAGAGCCTCCATATCATCAAGATCCACGATTCTTCCATGGGCGATAGGCTTATCCTTGAGAGAGAGAAAAAGATCCCTCTTTGGGGAATCCCAAAAATTTAGGTCAGAGTCAAGAGAGGCTGAAAAATCAACTTTTGATTTCTTCGGAGTAGGATGGATGGGTGACTCTTCCATGGGATGTTTGCCTAGGGCTTTTTCTCCTAGAGGTTGCGATGGTTCAGAGAGATCACCTTGGGATGAGGCGTAGCCTTAAGAATGATCAGACCCTAAGTCTACTTGCTCAGGCGCAGCGGAAAGGGTTTTTGCTCTTGAGCGGGAGATTCTCCGGGTGGAGGCAGAGGTCTTGGAATTTTTCGCCATTTGAGAGGAGGTTTTGCACAAGGTGTTGGAGAGAGAGATGTGAGGGAGATTGAGAGGGTTTTCTAACCTAAGAAGAAAAAGTTTGACGGTTGAGTGCAGAAAAGGAAAAAGTGTCAGTTGAGAAGGTGTGATGATTGGCTTTCCATCTTCATACTGCAAACTGATGTGAAAATAGAGGGAAAGAAACGGAGGCTCAATTAATACGAGGGAAAGGACAATTATAACACCTTTTTGTAAAAAATAGCACATAGGTCCTAAGAGTTCTTTGACCAACAAATAATACCAAGTAATTTCCTCAAAGTACAAAATCTTTCTTCTAGCAAGGGTTTAGTAAAAATATCTGCTAATTGGGTAGCGGTACCAACAAATGCAATTTCTATATCACCTTTAAGGACATGATCTCTAATAAAATGGTGCTTAATATCTATATGCTTAGCTCTAGAGTGATGCACAGGATTCTTTGAAAGACAAATAGCACTAGAATTATCACAAAAAATTTGTATAGGTTTAAACGAAAGTTCATAGTCACCAAGTTGATGAGACATCCATAGAGTTGTACACAACATTGTCCAATTGCAATGTACTCAGCTTCTGTAGTGGATAAGGCGACTGATGCTTGCTTTTTGCTATTCCAGGATGTTAGTGCTTTTCCTAGTAGTTGACACGTGCCGCTTGTGCTTTTTTTATCTTCTCTGTCACCTGCAAGATCAGCATCTGAAAAACCTTCTAATTTAAATGAGTTAGAGCGAGGATACCATAGTCCATGAGACACTGTTCCAATAAGATATCGAATGATTCTCTTTACAGCAGTCAGATGTGACTCCTTGGGAGGCGACTGAAACCTGGTGCATTTACATACGCTAAACATAATATCTGGTCGACTTGCTGTCAGATATAGTAGGGATCCAATCATTCCTCTATATTTGGTTTCATCGACTGGAGTGCCCTGTTCATCTTTATCTAAATTTGTAGTTGGGCTCATAGGAGTTCCAATTTACTTGGCGTTGCTCATGCCAAATTTTTGAATTAGCTCCTTTGTATATTTAGCTTGACAAATGAAGGTTCCTTCTTTGGTTTGTTGAATTTGTAGCCCAAGAAAGAATGTGAGTTCTCCCATCATGCTCATTTCAAACTCGCTTTGCATAAGACTTGAAAATTCCTTGCACATAAGAGGGTTAGCACTTCCGAAAATAATATCATCAACATAAATTTGAATAATAAGATTACCTTCTATTGATCGTTTAATGAACAAGGTAGTGTCTATCTTACCTCTGGTAAAGCCACGATCAATAAGAAAAGTGCTTAATCTATCAAACCAGGCACGTGGAGCTTGTTTCAAACCTTACAGTTCTTTAGAAAGCTTGTATACATGATATGGAAATTTTGAGTCCTCAAAGCCTAGAGGCTGTTTTACAAAGACTTCTTCCTCGATGAATCCGTTTAGAAAGGCGTTTTTGACATCCATTTGAAACAGCCTGAACCCCTTAAAAGATGCGTATGCCATGAGAATTCGTATAGATTCCAACAGAGCTACTGGAGCAAAAGTTTCAGCATAGTCGACTCCTTCTTGTTGTGAATAACCCTGAGCAACTAATCTTGCCTTATTTCTTACGACTTTTCTATCCTCGTTCAACTTGTTTCTGAATACCCATTTTGTTCCGATTACGGACACATTGTCAGGTTTGGGTATTAATTTCCATATTTGATTCTTGCTGAATTGATCCAATTCTTCTTGCATGGCTTGCACCCGCTAGAATCCTTTAGTGCCTCTTCCACCTTTTTTGGCTCGACTTGAGAGATTAAAGCAATATTTGCTTTCTTTTTGAGAGTTGTCCTGGTTTTTATTCCTTCATTTTGATCTCCTATAATATATTTCTGAGGATATTCGGATTCATTTCTCCACTCATTTAGTCGAGCAGTATTTGTAGTCGACTCTGCTGGTTGATTTGGAGTATTATTGCTATTTTCTTCAGTTGACTCAATCAAGCTAGTCGTGTTAGTCGACTCCTATGATTTTCCCTTATCCTGAGTTTCTTGGATTTGCTCTTCGTCACCTGCATTTGTTCCTTTCTTGACCAAGGGATTATTTTCATCGAAAATAACATGTACAGATTCTTCTACACATAGAGTGCGTTTATTATAAACTCTAAAAGATCTGCTATTTAATGAATAGCCAAGAAAAATACCTTCGTCACTTCTTGGATAAATTTTTTCAAGATTTTCCTTACCATTATTGTGAACAAAACATTTGCTTCCAAAGGGATGATAATAATTGATATTTGTGCGTTTACCTTTCCAGAGTTCATAGGGGGTCTTTTTCAGAATCGGCCTTATGAGACAGCGATTGAGAATGTGACATGCAGTACTTACGCCTACTGCCCAGAAATGATTTGGCAATGAGTGTTCAAGTAGCATGGTTCTTGCCATGTCTTGGAGGGTTCTGTTCTTTCTTTCTACGACCAAATTTTACTGTGGCGAGCGTGGTGCAGAGAAATTATGAGTATAACCTTGATCATTACAGAAGTCCTCAAACGCTCTGCTTTCAAATTCTCCTCCATGGTCACTCTGATTTTTGAGATTAGATATCCTCTTTCTCTTTCAATCCTTTTGCAGAAAACTTCAAAATTTCTTGAGGTTTCATCCTTATGAGACAAGAAAATCACCCAAGTGAAACGTGAAAAGTCATCAACAATAACAAAAGAATATTTCTTACCTCTTAAGCTAGCAGTTCTAGTGGGTCCGAATAAATCCATATGAAGTAGTTGAAGAGGTTTTGAAGTGGAGACAATGTCTTTATTTTTGAAAGAGTTTCTAGTTTGCTTACCTATTTGGCATGCATCACAAATATGAGATCTGGAAAAATTGAGTTTAGGTAAGCCAATAACTAAATCATGTTTGGACAGTTTTTCAATCAAATGCATGCTTGCATGGCCAAGTCTTCTGTGCCATAGCCAGGGATCATCAGAAATCGAGGTTAAGCAGATATGACCGTTTATATTTTCGAACCCATCAAGAATATAAACATTTCCATACCTTTTTCCAGGGAGGATTATCTTACCTGATTCGTCTTCTATAGCACACCCTGCACTTTTAAACTTTACCTCGTAGCCTGAATCGCATAGTTGACTTATACTTAGGAGATTGTAGCTTAGGCAATCAACAAGATAAACTTTTGTAATATCACAATTGTTGTTGAAGAGAATTGTTCCAGTGCCAAGTATTTTGCCCCTTGAATCATCTCCAAATCTTACACTCCCTCCATCGATCTTTGTAACTTCTTTGAACAGGTGTTTATTACCTGTCATGTGGCTCGAACACGCACTATCTAGAAACAATTTTCCTTTGCGGCTTATTCTGTGGTTTTCCTGCAAAACAAGATGATCACTTTCTTGTAGGTACCCAAGCTTGCTTGGGTCCTGGAGAGTTAGTATTACTAGGTTCAGGATTTTTGGGCTTCCAAAACCATCCTGACATATTGGATTTTCGTAAGTGAAAACTTGAATATTTATGCCCACTTTTATTACAGTAATGACATTTAGCTCCAGACCTGTTTTCAGATCTCACATAATTGTTGGAACCAGCTGATATAGAGTCAACAGGTTTCTTCCCAGTTGACTTATAAGTCATCTGGTCCGACCGACTGGTCGATTTGGTTCTGATTGGTTCCTTTCCAGTTGACTTGTAAGTCGTCTGGTTTGACCTGACAGAACTTTGACTAGTGGATTTGCGCAAGCTGTTAAGCTGCATTTGCAATTCCTCGAACTCTTCTTGAAGTACATCCTTTTCGATTCAACATACTTCAAGTTTGAATTTCCAGTCTTTGATTTCCTTAGTGAGTCTCTTAAGTTCATTCATCATTCTTTGAGACTCCTTCAGGGTAGAGTCAAGAATATCCTGCAATTCGTTACATCTTTCATAGTCATAAAATCTTACCTCGCTAGTTTCGCCTCGTGCCATGAAACAGTTTTCATCATCTGAATCATCTTCATCTGTCCAGCACCCTGTGGTTTTGTCTATCTCATTTTCCTCAATAGTCATAAAGCAAAGATTTGCTATCCCTTCATGATCTGATTCATCTTCATCGCTCCAGCTTCGGAAGGATTTGTTTTTGTTGAAGCCTCTAGAGATCTTCCTTTTCAGTTCTGGACATTCAGCTTGAATGTGCCCGAATTTTTCACATTCATAGCATTTGCCGTCGTTCTTGTCCTGTTCATTGTATTGTCTAGATCTTCTTGGAGGAAATCTTCCTTTCCTTGTATTCCTTTATCTTCTCATTAGTCCATCCATGTTCCTAGACATCATAGCAATTTCTTTTTGTAGAGCTTCAGGATCATCAGTTTCATTTTCAGCTAATTCAGTAAATGCTTTGGCGACTGTTCTCTTTTTTTCTTCTCGATTTGTCTTTTTCAGATGCGTCCTTTCAAAAGCAATTAATTCGCCACACAGTTCATTGTAGGATAATTTGTTTAGGTCTTGAGATTCCAGCGTGACTACCTTGGTCTGCCATGTGGTTGGCAAACTTCTAAGAATTTTTCTGACTTGCTCACCACTGGTGTAAGGCTTACCAAACATTTTTAAGTCACTGATTATCTTAATGAATCTAGCAAACATTTCCTCAATAAATTCTCCTTCTTTCATTGAGAAAAGTTCGTAGTCATGAACTTGCATGTTGATGTGAGTTTCCTTTCTTTGACTGTATCACAACTATATATTTTTTCGTATTCCTCACCACTTATAGCAGTGTGAAGTAGATTCCTTGCCTTGTTGTTTACTTGAATAAATTCCAGTTGTTCCTTTGAGTATGAGTCTATGTCATCAGGATCAGCAAGTGGTGGAGTGCTAGCGGGTAGTGGGTAATTTCCCTTCTTGATGACTCTCCATACTTTAACATCGTATGCTTTGGCAAAGATTTCCATTCGCACCTTCCAGTGAGAGAAGTGTTGTCCATTGAAGTATGGTGGTCTAACTTGTGAAGTTCCTTCCTGAAAGAGAGCTCCTATGATCACCTTATTTGCCATGATCTTTTCTTACAAGCTGTTAAGCAAAAGATAAATGTGAGCCAAGCTCTGATACCAATTGAAAGTACAAGAGGGGGTGAATTGTAAATTATTAAAAATAATTCGCGTACAAGTTGACTTATAACTAGAGTAGTCGACTGGATATATAAGTAAGCAGGTATAGTATCTTAAAGTAAAATGCAGAAAGTAAATTGCAGGAATTGTAGACACCAGGATTTTATACTGGTTCGGATTCAAAGTGAATCCTAATCCAGTCCCCTTGGGTTGCAAGGGAGTTCTCTCTAAGCAATTGAATGTTTTTTGAGTACAGATGTGATGGATATTGCGTAGTTCTTCTAGCACTCGTTTGATACAATGCCTCACCAGTTGTGTACCCTCTTTCTATCCATGACTTGTTATACAGCCGATTTAAGTAAACTACTATGCTTGTTTGCAGTAGAATAAGGAGAGTATTTTGGTTCGATCAAAGTATGCTAGACTAGGGTTTATACAGGAGTATTTATACTACAGTGATGGTAGAGGCTTTGTCAACCCAAGGGATTTGATCCTTGGAAAGAATTGATTCTTTCCAAGAATAAGGAGTGAGCCGTTGGCTCCTTTTGATCTTCTTTCCTTTGGCAGATGGTTGTATTGCAATATTTTCCTTGATTGTTGGATCTTCTAAATATGTTCGCTTCCCAAATCTTCTCCCATGATACTGCCTTGATTACTTCAACTCCGCGAATCTTCTGTCTTGATAGTTCCAGTTACGTCAATTATGTTGCTGGTTGATTTGAGGAATATTTGATTTCCTAGATTCACGACGTCAGTCCAGATTTGTTGCTGAATAATTATTTCCTTCCTTGCGAATCTTTGCAAGTGAGTCCTTTCCTTATTTGTTAGGAATTATCTTGGCAGAGCTTCTTTATTTCCTTGGATTCCTGCACATGTATATTAATTGTACTATTACAACATGATCTAACATCTTTTGCGAGGAGAAGGAAGTTGAGTTGACATACTGACGGTATGAGGCATACCGGAGCTCGAATTACGAGAGATATTTGATGGAGCAGGTAATTTCTCATCCCGCGCGGGTATGCATTTTGCTTTTTAACCTTTTTGGATTAACTTTTGCCTATCCTAGTTGCAGAAAAATACAGAGGCTATGGAGCGCCTTAGGGGTGAAGCCGACCAAATCAGGAATGACTGTTGCGAGCTAAGAGCTCGGGGTCAAGTTCAAGCTTTAGAGGAGAAGGTTGCCTTGGCTAAAGTTCCTGCCTTTGAGGTCCAACTACGCTTAGCTCGTGATAACGCTTCAGTGCAAGCGGGCATGATCACGAAGATCGAATCTGAACTTTCGAAGGTCAGGGCAGAGATCGTTAATGCTTGGGCTGAAGCAACGTTGAGCCGGACTAAGGCCGATCAGTAGATGGCGATTCGTTTGAAGGATGCTTCTGATGCCCAAGCCGTGTTGAGGAGGGTCCTCGATCGTGAAGAGAGGATCAAAGAATATGTTCGTTGCAGATCCCAAAGAAGGGTTCTCGGGGAGGTTGGCGCCAGGGGTTTTATTCTCCAGGAAGAGCTGGCGCGAGCAAGGGCAGACGAGCGTGATGCTCGATCATTTCTATCAGACGTCAAGGAGAATAAAGATATGGCTGGTAGGCCGCAGCCCTCAGGGGCGGGGCGTAGATTTTTCCATCTTGTATGTCATTTTTCAGAGCACGTTTCTAGATGGAGAGTGTACTTTTTTCATGTATGTACCCATTTCTGCTCTGCTTTTGACAAGGTGGACTGGTTTAGGAGTTGTTGAGAATCCTTAGTTTCGTGATATGGCTCTGAGGCTCATTTGGCGTTCGGTCGACACGACCTTTAGAGTAAGCAGGCGTTAGAGCTGTTATGCTTTGCTCAATTTGTTCTGGGTTCAGTCTTCGAGTCGGTCTTAGACTCGAGCTCATTCGACCCTCAAGCTGTTTTGCCTGCGAGGGCGGGCGACAATGGCTCTTGCGTCTTGCCTTTGGGAATTTGTATTTTAACTATTTTTGGTTCAGTCTCTGAGTCGGGTTATGACTCGAGCTCACTTGACCCTCATGTTTTGTATGTTCGTGGGCTAGCAACAACGACTCTTACGCCTTGGGTCAAAGCGACCTTTTATGTATGTGGCCCTGAGGCTCATGAAGCTAGCGACGATGGCGCTATGCCCTTAGGCATGTATAGTTAACTATTTTGGATACGGTCTTCGAATCAAGTTACGACTCGAGCTCACTTTGACCCTCAAGCTTTCAAATTCCTAAGCTGGCGACAGTGGCTCTTATGATTTTGGTCGTTGCGACCGTTTAGTGTGTGTGGCCCTGAGGCTCATTAGGCTGGCGACAATGGCTCTTATGCTTGCCCTTAGGCATATGTAGGCATTGTTTTCCTCTCGTTAAGGACTATAAAATAATTTTCCTGACCCGTCGTCGGTTCGGGAAGAACCTCGATTTCAAGTCATTTGCAGTGATGTTCGAGCACCTCGAAAGGTTTAGCTCGTAGGCTGAGTAGCTCAAAGCCTTGTGATTTGGAGCTGACATGGTTGAAGATCTTTTTCCTGTCGAGGGTAGCCTGTTTAACCGGTTCTTTTCGAAGTAGATTCGAAAAAATGGCTTGTGATTTTATAGCGATGGTCGAGCATCCTCGAGTCGCGTTAATTCGGCTGGTACAGCCGTATGACCGTAGTCATTTGTGTTTGGCCGGAGCCATTTTTGATCCCGAGTGTAGTAGTTTAGGCGACTATATCAAGGGTATGCCCTTTCGGAGTCTTACAAATGCGATATATAGCCTAAACATTGGGATTGAGTTTATTCATGTAGTAAGGTCTTACAAAAATTCCATGCCTTTTGAGGTCTTACAGTATTTTCACGCCTGTTGAGGTCTTATAGTTTTCATGCCTGTTGAGGTCTTACAGTATTTGCATGCCTGTTGAGGTCTTACAGGTGCAGTTGTTGATACTCGATGCGAGTTTTATTTAAGACCGAGTCTGCCCGCTTGGGGTCCTATGGCTCCGGGTTTTTTAACGAATGGTGATCGGTGACAGTCTCCGAGTCATCGAGCTTGCTGAGGCCCGGGGGCTGTTACTCGTGAGCTCAAAATTGCCTCATTGAGGGCTTATATTTTTTGGAGATTCTGACCCTGGGGTCATGTGCTTTCTGAGTTTGCAATGCCAGTCTCCGAGTGTTCGAGACATTTTTCCTTTTCGGAGATGCTTTGTAATTTCCATGCTGCTTTGTTGAGGGCTTATGAGCATGGAGTTCCGACCCTGAGGCCATGTGGGTACCGAGTTATTGACGCTAGTCTCTGAGTATTCCGGAGCATTCTCGGCGGAGGGATCCTTGCTGTGATAATTCTGAATTTCCTTTGGAGGACGAGATTCTTGAGCGAAAGATATTCTTTAATAGTTTGGCATAAGTACATGTTGTTTTGTTGTCGTGAGCCCGACACATCATTTCCTATTAGAACCTTGTTCGTCGTTTCCTAGTTCTTCTGAGTGGATGACCTCTCAATGGGGCGCCCTCCGGTGTTTGGGGTCGATTGCAAAGGAAGCCTTGTGAGCTAGCTGGATCCTCCTTAGGTATCACGTGGATGTTGCCTCGTTAAAACCCTTGCCGGCGAAACCCTCGTCGGTGAAACCCTCTTTGGGATGAAAGTTGGGCCGAAGGTAAAGAGTACAACGGATGTCATTAAATCCTTGAGATCTTCGGGTTGGATTAACACTTTCGACCGCCCTAACCGGGCGCCTGCATATGGGTTAGTATAAAATAATGAAAGAGGGAGGTAGTCTTACCTTATCATGGGGTGCGTAAGTGATGTTCTGAGGCCCGATGCATCCCTATTGTTTGGAGCGAGGACTCGGTACGATCCTCCGCCGTGTTTAATCGGGCTTAGCCGAAGACGTAGTTTGACTATACTTTGACTCCTTCGAGGGTGGAGATATTAGTGTCGGTGCTACGTTACATAACGCGAGCACTTCCCCTGTCACGTGTTGCTCCCCATAGACGGTTTTAATTCCGTCCTTTGCTAGGGATTTCATCGTTTGGTGAAGAGGGGATGGTACCGCTCTCATGCAGTGTGCCCACGGTCATCCGAATAAGGTGTTACACCTCATGTCTCCTTTGATGACAAGGAATTTGGCGTTCCGTTCCACGCCGGCCATTCTGACTGAGGGGATGGTCTTTCCTTTTGTTATTTCGATCGCCGTGCTGAATCTGTCAAGGATTCGAGAGGCGTGCCCGAGTCGATCTAGTAGTCCGACTGCTCTATTACTCTCGATCTGATAATGTTGGTCGAGCTACCTGGATTCACAAGCACATGTTTTATTCGAAGTGAATGAATGAAGAAAGAAGTTACCAGTTCGTTGTTATGAAGTTGGGGCAGAATTTTGGAGCCTTCCTTATTGAATGTGAGGGCACCTTTGGGTACGTATCCCCGGGTTCATTTTTCTCCGGTGATGGATATTTTTGTCCTCCTTTTCATGAGTTCTAGGGAAGTATCGACGCTCCCCCAATATCATGATAGCATGTCATGGCCCATTTGTTTCGTCCTTTTTGGCCGCCTTTCTTTCTTGGAACTTAACTTGAGCCCGATCACTAAAAAGTTCTCGGCAATGACTTTTACTGAGTAGCTCGGCTATTTCCTTTCAAAGCTGGTGGCAATCTTCGGTCCTATGTCCGTGCGCATTATGAAGCTCACATACCAAGTTGTGATACCTCTGGGTCCCTAGTTTTGCTAACGATGTACACGTTGTCCGAAATAGCAACGTTGAAGTTGTATTCCGGTAGGCGAGGTTCCCTCGTTGGCCTTGTGTTCCATCGAATCTGGCTATGTTGATGAGCCTTCGAGGATATTGTCCTCAATCCATTCTCCGACCGTTGCAAGGTAGGTTGCATCTCGGGGAGTTCCTCCTATCTTCGATGTACTGCGGGTATCTTTCTTTGTTTGGTTTTGGTTCCTTTGCCATGAGCCTGCTTGGGTATACTGAGCCCGAGGGGGATCCCAACTGGTCATCCTCTGCCCTGATTTTCTACTGGTACCAATTGTGGACGTCCGATCGGGTCACGGCTGGATACTCGATCCAGTTCTATTTCAATTGTTTTGAAGCTACTGAGCTTCATTCGTTCAGACCTCGGGTGAAAACCTGCACTGCCAGTCGTCGGAGACTAGCGGTATCTCCATCCGCTCTATTTGAAATCGAGACACGAATTCCCGCAATGTTTCGTTCTCTCTTTGCTTAATTTTGAAAATGTCAGATTTCCTCGTTGCTTCTTTGAGGGCACCGGCGTGCGCCTTTGCAGAGGGGTTTGCTAGAATGTCAAATGGATCTACGGAGTTAGGAGCCAAGTTGTGACACTACACCACGATCCCCTTCGAGAGTGTTTCCCTGAACTTTTCTACCAATACAGACTCAATCTCATCGCTCTTTGTGCCATTGCCTCTTGCTGCGCAAGTGTAGGCGTTAATGCGTTCATCGGGGTCTAATGTCTTGTTGTACTTTGGGAGTTCTAGCATTCTAAATTTCTTAGGAGTGGGTTTCGTAGCCGCTTCCTCTGGGAACGATATTGTGCGAACTTCTTCGAATCTACACCCTTCAGGACCGGGGGTGCGCCCGCGATTTTGTCGACCCTAAAGTTATAGGTTTCGATCTTCTTGTCGTTGGTTGCTATCATTTTCTCGCCCGACTCGATCCTTTTGGTGAGGTCCTCTAGCATTTTTATGATGACAGGACCGGCTACTGATCCGTTGTTGCTCGATCTCTCTGGTACCTTTTCGATCGGAGGAGTAGTTTCTGGTGCTACTATGTCGGGAGTCTTCGGGTGGCTTTGCAACTAAGCGATAGCCAACCGTTGTGCCTGCAACATTTCAAAAATAACATGAAGGCTAACTTCGCGTTCCTCTCAAGCTGGGGTTTTTTGGGCTTCCTGTTGGCCACCATGTTGTATGCTCATGTCGGCATGCGAGGTTTCATCGATCTATCGTGCGTCTTGCGAACCCGCATCCGCTGGAATTGGTCCAGGTGCGCTGTCGGGATCCTATGGTTGTGCACCAATGATTGGAACAGCCATACCATTTTCTCCGTGTTCTTCAAAGTGGTCATTCAAAACTCTGTTCACCGAGCCACACATTTTGACCTGAAATCAAAGATCTTGGACAAGAAAAAGCGTGAAAGACAACTTGAGTTGTGTAACGAAACCAACAAGAAAATAATCACTATTATTTTTAGCCCCACGGTGGGTGCCAAACTGCTTACCGTGAAAATGGTAATAACAATTAAATTTGTTGATGGGACTCTAAAAATACGTGATCTATTTTTATACTAGTTGTTAGAGCAGTTGATGCTAGATACGCGAAGATAGAAGATGAAAAGCGAGCTAAAATAGATCTATAATCGAACCGAGAGGTTAGTTACTCTGGCCTCGAACTGACCGATGAGGGGCCTCGAGGTTGATACCTGGGCTTGGGCTCGAGCTATCGGGGATAATCGGGAAGGGACTAACAATTGGAATATAATTAAAGGAGGCTCTTTATGGCTAATATCAAGCAATAAATGAAGAACAAGTATGAAAACATTAAATGAAAGTAGTGGTCTTGAGCGAGCAAATTAGAGAGAAAAGAGAGAATTGTTATTGATCTTGTGTAGAAAGATTAGAGAAACAGTCGAGGCTTTACAAAGTGATGAGGATCCCCTTTATATAGGAGGAGAATCCCGTCATAGTATAAAATACATTAATTTTAAAGGCGTGGAGATGGGACGGCTAGATGCGACACCTTGATATAGGCTCCGGGTAGAGCGGCTTTGTCAGACTTAGCCCTGTGCCTTGGGAATCCCCTATTTTTCTCTAGCCTCGATCAATATTCTCTTCAAGCCGGGCATTGGCGAGCATTGAGGGAGGGAACTCGGTCACAGATTCGTGTCCTCGAGGCCTCGAGGCATTCCTCTAAAATGACTTAATATCAATGATGTTCTAAACGTCAATACCACACAAGAGGGGGGGGGGGGGTGATATGTGTGGTACCTAATTTTCGCACTAGAAGAACTTGGTTCTTCTAGGTGTTCTAACTTCTACCGTTTGCGGAATTAAAATTCAGAAAATAAAGAACACAGAGATTTTTACGTGGAAAACACCTGGTTCAAAAGGTGAAAAAATCACGACCTACTACTCAGTAAGATTTTCCCAAACTTCCACTAAACTTCAATGAGCCAAAGACAACATTTACAAAACTCTTGTAAACCTAAGGATTAACTCTAATCCCAGTGTAGCACACAGCCTCAACTGTTGCGACACTTTCAAGTTAACTCTAACTTGAATACTCAATGCACCTAATACAATTACTTCTAAGAAAGCTGAAAGGTAAAATATTATAACACCTACTACAATTGAACTAGGAATAAAGAAAGATACAATGGAATTGGTTCTTCACACTTAGTTCTTGTAGCTTCAGATTTGCACACTTCTATCACACACAAATTGCTTGCAAAAATCGCCTAGCTCTTTTGGTCTCAATTGGTTTAACTTCAGCTTATGTGCAATCCCCTGTAAAAGAGAACAATCGTTATATTTATAGAGTTAGTAATCAGAGTTTAATAAGAACTCGAAATGTGGATCCCTTATCAATTCGAGTCCAAGAACAACTCTAACTCCCAATCCATATTCTTATCCGGATGTAATTCTCTTTTCATAAGGAGACTTCAACTCCTTATCCTATATGCAATCTTTTCGATCAATTCAGAAGATACTCATCAAGATATTGCTGCTTGACCCCAAGGACTTATCTTCTTCACGTGCACCTCACGTGTATGGGCCATAACAACTGTGTCTCCTAAGATGAACCTGGTCCTTCACTGAGTTCGTTTGTCAGTCTTCAAAACATCAACTTATCTTGGGCCAACAAATTCCCCCTTTTTGATGATGACAAACTCTGTGCTTTTACTGATTATAGAACCTGTGGTACTCAGCTAAAATATCATCACTCGAAAAATTTACTTATCATTAAGGGCCAGATTTAATTAGGTCATAAACATACAAAAATAACTATAAAGATCAGAATTAACATAAAGCAAGAGAAATGCACATTGTCATTGATAAGCAGTGCTTCTACATAACAGTCCACAAAAAGAAATAACAAAAACCATCAACCATGAGCAAAAAGAAGAAAAAATCCCTAATCCGGGTCACTGGGGGTTTTCTAGACTGGTTCAAAACAGGACAAGGAAACCTAAGGCTTTAAGGAACTAGAGGATTGGGTTTGTAGCAGACTAAGCATAGTTTGGAGCATCCCTTCACTCTTTTCCTTTTCCTTTGCAAGTTCAACTCTCAACCCATTCCTCTCTTCTTCCAAATCAACAACTCGAGCTTGAAGCCTTGCAATCTCAGCATCCTTTGTCCCTACCTCCTGAACCAAAGCTTTGACCTTGCTATTCACTGGAGTTTTTACTGATGAACCAAGTTCAACAGGGCCTACACTGATAGGATAATCACAGACCTGAAGGGTCTTGATGCCAAAGTGCTCTTTGCTGGAAGCCATTTCCTATTTCTTCAAGGGAACGTTCAGCTTGTCCAGCATAGCTGTCAGAATAAACCCATAAGGGATGGCATGAGCCTTTGAACCATTGAGCACCCTGTCTAGCAGCTTAACAATAAAGGCAGGCCAATTGATCTGCTTTCCTTCCACCAAGCGCTGCATGAGGAACAGGTCCATGTAGTTTGCTGTGTGCCTCCTCTCCTGTCGAGGCAGCAGACATTTGTTCACAAATTCAAAGAGCACTTTATGCTCTGGCCTCATCTCACTCTTTTGAACAGCCCTTGCTTCAAACACCTCCTCAGCATCTTTAGTGTCACAGAAGTTCCTAATGATTTGAAGCTCAGTAGGCAGACCATCCAGACAAGGCCACCTTTGTCTTGTGTAGTCATCATAGCCCTCACTTGAGATATTCAAAATTCTACCCAACTCAGATGCATCAAATTTCACCTTCACTCCCTTCACTATACTGTTCACCAGCCCATTCTCCACAGTCCCATTAGCCATGAATTCAACAAGTTCTTTTCTGTCCAATCTTCCATCCATCTGAAGGACCATGTCCTTCCAACCTTGTGCCTCCAGTGAAGTCAACAATCTTACCATGCCTGGCTCCTCCAGGTCTTTGAGCAATCTACCCTTCAGAATTTTTCTTCTGCCAAAATTGGCAAACCTATCTTGTTCCTGTTCTGACTCTTCTTCTCTTTCTTCTTCACTCCACTCTTTATCCTCTTCTTCCTCAACTTGTACTTGTTTTCCCTTTGCAGCTGATCTGGTTCTTTTGGCTAGAGAGGATTCAGCAGGTACATACTTGGAGGGCTTCTTTGCAGAAGACCTGGTTCTCTTTGATTTGGCAGTGGGAACTTCTACAGTCGTACCTCTCTCTTGATGGACCAGTTCCATCTCTTCCTCTTCCTCTTCTACAACAGCCTCAGACTTTCAACCACTTTTGCTTTTCCCTTTTCTTTCTTCTTTTTCTTACTCTCCTCTAGTGCCTTTTGCAGTTTTGCTTCACTTTGCCTCACCCTAGTTCTTGTGGCTCTAGCCCTAGGTGCAGCAGACTTAGGTGATGAAACTTTGCTTTTCTGGGTTGATTTGGACGCAACAGGGGTCCTTTGTGAGGAAGCCTTGCGTTTCTTAGGATCATAACTGGTTTCAACCTTCATTAGCATATCTGCCAAGGTCTCCTCCGTAGATGAACCAGGTTCATCTGTTTGTTCACTCAAATTTATCTGTCCCTCAGCAGCTTCACACGACCCACTTCCCCCTGTCTTCAAGCCTCCCTCTTCTCCACTACCACATATAGCTAAAACTTTCTCTTTCTCTTTCTTTTTCTTTTTACTAGATTCAGCCCCTTCAACATTTTTAACAGACCCTACCAGGATGAACCTATTATCCTCCCTTTCTAATACATCAGAAAAAAATAAACAAGTGTTTACCTCTCCTGGGGTTTCTTGACTCCTGTCATTGTCAGAAGACCCAGGTTCTTCTCCTTCACTGGCAGAAAGAAATTTTTCAGATTCAGTACTTGAGTCGCTTTCTTTGGTTGTAACTCCCTTCCTTTGACTAGCCTGTAATTTTTCGTTCAACACTTTCCTCAAAGGACCAGATGCAACTGTTTTTTTAGCTAACATTTTCTGGCGACAAAATCTGGGTTTTGGAGGTTCACTAGGAGGAGTTGAAGATGCGGTGATGGGGGAGACTGGTGGGGGAGTTCCAGGGTTTTCTTGAGGATTAGTCATGGCGGAGGATTTCTGGAAATTTTGGGGATTATTTGGAGAAAAAAGTAGATGATCAGAAATTTTGAATAAAAGTGACAGTTATGAGTGATTTGGTGGGTATTTAAAGAGAGGTCATGATTAAGGTAGTAATAGCAACTTTTTCAGAGGTCAACTAGGAGTCTAATCAAGTTATAATTCCGGTCTCCTAAGTGATTAATGAAAATCGCTAGATTTTAGGGAAGAGACCCGTTATAGTTAGACTCCTAGTTTTAATGAAACTGATTCAATTGCTCAACGAATAAAATTTTTTGGACGTTTGGTGTAACAAGGACTTCTGCTCATGATTGATAATTTCATTTTTCTAATTGTGTAACGTATAGAAACATACCTGATCTTTCTCATGAGCATATATTGTTGAACCAGGTTCTTCAAGTAAAACTTCCCTTGATCATGCCTCAAATGTCAGAATAGAAAAACTTTGCAAGAGATTAAGGATTCATATAAATACATGTCACAAGAGTATACTTAATCAAATCATGAGACTGAGTAAGAATTAGTCTAGATATTTACATAAAATTAAGAACTCCTAACAAAAATTTTTTTCATATTTTTTTTTCATTGTGCATTCTGAACTGGACCTTTTAGGTGATCTTAATCATCCCTAATTCTAACCTGTTCCTTTCAAAGTTTTCTCTACTCAATGCTTTAGTGAAGATGTCAGCTATTTGTTTATCAGTAGCACAAAATTCTATGGAGATTAACCCTTTCTCATAGTTATCTCTTAAGAAGTGGTGTCTAACATCTATATGCTTGGTCCTTTTATGATGAACAGGGTTCTTTGTCATACTTATAGCACTAGTGTTATCACAGAATATTGGTATGCATCCCACTTCTATACCAAAGTCTACTAATTGTTGTTTGATCCATAGTAGTTGAGCACAACAAGAAGCTGCAGCCACATACTCAGCTTCAACAGTAGATAGAGCTACTGAATTTTGTTTCTTGGTGGCCCATGATACAAGACATGAACCAAGAAAGTGAGCCATACCTGAGGTGCTTTTTCTATCCACTAGGAAACCTGCATAGTCAGCATCAGCATAACCTACTAGATCGAAATTACAACCTTTAGGGTACCATAGGCATAATTCAGTAGTCCCCTTCAGATATCTCAATATCCTCTTGACAGCAGTCAAGTGAGACTCTTTTGGATTAGCTTGAAAACGAGCACAAAGTCCTACATTGAAAACAATGTCAGGTCTGCTGGCAGTAAGATAAAAGAGTGAACAAATCATACCTCTATACAACTTTTGATCAACTGATGAACCAGGTTCATCAACATCTAATTTAGTGGCAGTTGCAATAGGTGTATCTATTTCTTTAGAATCTTCCATTTTAAACTTCTTGATTAGTTCTTTTGTATACTTCTGCTGATGAATCATGGTTCCATTTGGACTTTATTTGATCTGCAAGCCTATGAAGAAATTTAGTTCACCCATAATACTCATTTCAAACTCACTTCCTATTAATTTTGCAAAGTCCTTACTCAACCTATCTGTAGTGTCTCCAAATATTATGTCATCAACATATATTTTTACAACAAGAAGATCTTTACCTTTTTCCCTTAGGAACAAAGTGCTATCAATTTTACCTCTTTTGTACCCATGCTCTAGTAGGAATTTTTATAGTCGTTCATACCAAGCTCTTGGGGCCTGTTTGAGCCCATATAGTGCTTTGTCCAGCTTGTACATATGCTCAAGACATTCCTTGCTTTCAAATCCTGGAGGTTGTTTCACAAACACTTCCTCCTTGAGGTAGCCATTCAAGAAGGCACTTTTGACATCCATGTGATGGACAGTGAATTCCATATGTGCTGCAAAGGCAATGAGAAGCCTGATTGCCTCTAATCTTGCAACTGGAGCAAATGTCTCATCATAGTCTATTCCTTCCTCTTAGCTATAGCCTTGGACTACCAATCTTTCCTTGTTCCTAGTGACAGTTCCATCTTCATCAAGTTTGTTCCTAAAGACCCATTTTGTACCAATGACTGATCTATCCTTAGGTCTAGGAACTAGGTGCCAAACTTGACTTCTTTCAAATCGGTTTAGCTCATCCTGCATTGCATTTACCCAATCTGCATCCTGTAAAGCCTCAGCAATATTCTTAGGTTCAATAATAGATAGGAAAGCATCAAAAGCACACAGATTCTTTAATTGTGATCTGGTTTTGACTCCAGAAGTTGGATCATTAAGTATGTTCTCAATGGGATGAGAACTTTGATACTTGTGAGGTTTCACAACTAACTGGCTTCTGCTGGATGTTTCAGCAATTTGAGGAGGAACAGGTTAATGAGCAGGTTCTTTTAAGGGGTTTATTTCAGTTCCCTTTTGATTTCTTCCCCCTGTCAAATTGCCCTATGCGGATGAACCTATTCCATCAACTGTTCCTTCTGCAGGTGCCACTTTTACTTGAGCTGATGATTCAGCCAGATCTTTGACTAGTCCAATGGCTTCATCTTCTTGTTCCTGTCTCTCAGAAAAAATGTTAGTTTCATCAAATACTACATGCACACTCTCTTCTACACACAGTGTTCTTTTATTATAAGCTTTACTATGTGAAGAATATCCCAAAAATACTCCCTCATCACTTCTGGGATCAAACTTTCCTAAAGAGTCTTTTCCATTATTGTGCACATAGCACTTGCAACCAAAAGCCCTAAGATGGGATATGTTAGGTTTTCTCCCTTTAAGTAACTCATAGGGAGTCTTCTCTACTAGTTATCTAGTCATGCATCTATTTATGATATAGCATGCAGTGTTTACAGCCTCTGCCCAGAAACTGTGAGGTAATTTGCTAGATAATAACATTGTTCTGGCCATATCCTCAAGAGTTCTATTTTTCCTTTCAACTACACCATTTTGTTGTGGAGTCCTAGGGGTAGAGAAATTATGATCTATGCCATTTTCATCACAAAATTCAGCAAACTTAAAGTTTTCAAACTCATTTCCATGATCAGACCTAATGGATGCAAGTTGATTTCCTTATTATTTTTGAGTTTTCCTAACAAATGTAGAGAACATGTCAAATGCTTCATCTTTGGAGGTTAAAAATAAAACCCAGGTGAATCTGGAATAGTCATCAACTAGCACCATTACATATCTCTTTCCACCTCTGCTCATGGTTCTCATTGGACCACATAGATCCATATGAACCAGTTCCAACGTCTTGGAAGTACTTACCATTTTTTTGGTTTTATAGGATGACCTTACCTACTTCCCCCTTGCACATGCCTCACAAACTTTGTCTTCCTTGTACTTGATATTAGGTAAACCTACAACCAAGTCCTTGGAGACTAATTTGTTTAGCTGATTTAGACTGGCATGACCAAGTCTTTTGTGCCATATGAGGGGATCATTAACCAACACGCTTAAGCATGTGAGTTCATTTTCTGAGAGAGTTGACAAATCTACAATGTAAATATTATTAACTCTCTTTCTCTACAAAACAATTTTGTCAGTGATAAGATTAATCACAAAGCACTTGTTGGAGGTAAAAGCTACAAGGTTACCTCTGTCACACAGTTGTGACACACTTATTAGGCTATATTTCAAACCATCTATTAGATGGACATTCTCTATGGAATGAGAATCAGTCTTGCCTACCTTACCAACCCCAATGATCTCACCTTTCTTTCCATTACCAAAGGAGACATTACCTCCTTTTAAGTTCTCAAGTGAAAGGAACTGGTCCTTGTCCCCAGTCATGTGTTTTGAGCAGCCACTATCCATATACCATATTTGGCTCCTCCCTTTCACTTGACCTACAAAATGAAATCAGGGGTTAGTCTTAGGAACCCAAACTAGTTTGGGTCCCTTTCTATAGGCAAAAGGATGGATTAAATTCCTTCTTGCCCATCCAGGCAAATTATTCTTTTCTTTAACAAAAGATTTGTTCCTTTGACTGGCCTTCTCTTTAGCATTGCATTCATATTTGTAATGGCCAGTCTTGCCACAGTATGTGCAGATTTTATTTTCAGGAAGAGAGAGGTACTTGCTTTTTGGATCCCATTTAGGTGCTTGAGTTTCATAGCCAAGTCCTCTTTTGTTACTGCTATGATGCTCTTGCAACCAAGAGAGAGCATCAGATGCTTTATTCCACTTGCAAGTTCTGTCTATGTTCATGTTTTACCTTACCTAGACTTCTTTTAAATTTTTGATGAACTCATCCTTTTTATATAGTTCATCCTTCATTTTTCCTAGATTTTCTTCTAGGGTAAGATATGTGTGATCAGCTATCTTCTTTCCTGTTCCTAGTTTCAGTTTCAGATTTTCTGATTTAAGTTCTAGGACACTATTGTCAAGTTCAAGAACCTGGTTCTTCAACTCAGCATTTTTGTTATCACTCTTATTGGCCCTAGACTCTAGAATTTCACATTTAGCTTTTAAAATCACACATTCCCTAGACAGAACTTCCTTCTCATTATTAAGTATCTCAGACTCATCAATGAAATCAGTTAAGAGTTCAACTAGCCTTTCTTTAGACAAGAATTTGATCTTGTCCTTGAGATGAAGAATACTTACCTCTTGTTCATCCTCTTATTCTCCAATGGCCATTAGAGCTTGATCCTCCTCAGCTTCATCTTCAGAGTCCTCATCTGATGTTTCTCCCCAAGCAGCAACCATAACCTTAGTTGAACCTTTGTTTTTCTTTGGGGGAACCTGTTCCTTCTTCATGTTCCTTCTTTCGGCTCTTTCCTTTTTCAACTCAATCTCCCATTGAGGACAGTTTTTGATCATGTCGTCAGTCTTCCCACACTTGTAGCAACCTTCATTGGTCTGTTTCTCCGGAGCTCTGGTTTTGTTGAAGTTTGTACTTCTTGAAGCACCTTTTCATCTCATCAGATAATTCTTGAAATCCCTGGTGATCATGGCTACTTCATCATCTTCCAAATCTGCACCTTCAGTGATTCTGAGAGCTAAGCTTCTCTCCTTTTTGGGGGTATCCATCTTCATTGTTTGTCTCCTCATTTCATAGGCAGTTAAGTTCCCAATTAGTTCATCCAGCCTGAGGGTTGCAATATTCTTGGATTCCTGAATAGCAGTGATCTTGCTTTCCCAAGTGACTGGCAGAACTCTTGTCAGAATCTTTTCAACCTTGTCTTCTTCAAGGATGGCCTTCCAAGAGATTTAAGCTCATTAGTCAGAGTGGTGAATCTGGTATACATCTCCTGGATAGTTTCTCCTTCCTTCATAGTGAAATTTTCATATTGAGAGTACAGAAGAGTTCCCTTGATCTTTTCACTTGAGGTGTTCCTTCATGAGCCACTTGGAAAGTATCCCGTATCTCCTTAGCAGTTGTACAACTTTTGATCCTGCTGTACTCATCTAGTCCCAGACCACACACTAGCCACTTCTTGGCTTTAGCATTTTTCTCCCATTTCCTCAGATCCTCAGCAGTACAATCAGCCCTTGTTTTTGGCACATAAATTCCTTCGGCATTCTTCTTAGTGGTAGCTAGGGGACCATCAGTGACTATATCCCAAAGTTCATAGTCTTCCCCTATGATATGATCTCTCATTTTGTTCTTCCACCAAGAGTAATACAAACCATTGAAAAGTGGAGGTCTGGCAGTGGATTGCCCTTCCCAGTTCCCAGGTGGTGCACTCATTTTTGATCTTCTCCAAGGTGTTAGCCTCTTCAAGGATAACCTGCTCTGATACCAATTGATGTTCTAAACGTCAATACCGCACAAGAGAGGGGGGGTGATTTTTGTGGTACCTAATTTTCGCACTAGAAGAACCTGGTTCTTCTAGGTGATCTAACTTCTACTATTTGCGGAATTAAAATACAGAAAATAAAGAACGCAGAGATTTTTACGTGGAAAACACCTAGCTCAAAAGGTGAAAAAACCACGACCTACTACTCAGTAGGGTTTTTCCAAACTTCCACTAAACTTCAATGAGCCAAAAACAACATTTACAAAACTCGTGTAAACCTAAGGATTAACTCTAATCCCAGTGTAGCACACAGCCTCAACTGTTGCGACACTTTCAAGTTAACTCTAACTTGAATACTCAATGCACCTAATACAATTGCTTCTAAGAAAGCTGAAAGGTACAATATTAAAACACCTACTACAATTGAAATAGGAATAAAGAAAGACACAATGGAATGGGTTCTTCACACTTAGTTCTTGTAGCTTCAGATTTGCACACTTGTATCACACACAAATTGCTTGCAAAAATAGCCTAGCTCTTTTGCTCTCAATTTGGTTTAACTTCAGCTTATGTGCAATCCCCTGTAAAAGAGAACAATCGTTATATTTATAGAGTTAGTAATCAGAGTTTAATAAGAACTAGAATTGTGGATCCCTTATCAATTCGAGTCCAAGAACAACTCTAACTCCCAATCCATATTCTTATCCGGATGTAACTCTCTTTTCATAAGGAGACTTCAACTCCTTATCCTATATGCAATCTTTTCGATAAATTCAGAAGATACTCATTAAGATATTGATGCTTAACCCCAAGGACTTATCTTCTTCACGTGGACCTCACGTATATGGGTCATAACAACTGTGCCTCCTAAGATGAACCTGGTCCTTCACTGAGTTCGTTTGTCAGTCTTCAAAACTTCAACTTATCTTGGGCCAACAATCAAGAAATTGGGCCTTCCAATTTTGCCGCATACAATGCACCATCTATAGTTGCTACTATAAAGGATAGAATCCACATGTTTATAGCAGGGTTGGCCCCAGAGTTGACTGAGGCGTGTGCCACGCTGCATTGTAAGATAGTATGGATATCTCCGGGATTTAGGCATTTGCCCAGAATACTGAAAGGGGTAGGCATCGGCAGTAGGGTGCGGAGAGAACTGAGTCAGGGCAGCGTAAGAGGATGAGATTTGCCAAGTCTCAGGAGCAGTCTTTGGGTAGTTACAGGCCCCAGTACATCGAACGGCCACCTAGACCTCCGCCAGCTCAGCTATAGGGTTACACGTATGACCGCTATACTCAGTCAGGACCAGGTGAAAGCTCACAAGCGTTAGGGTTATAGCAACAACGAGGTTCGGGGTAGACATGGCCATTCCCGTCATGGTTTGCTATCTTCGGTAGAGGACACTTGGGTCGAGCTGGTTCTGATGCTTGTTATACATGTGGACGTCCAGGGCATATGATGCGAGATTGCCCAAATAGATATTCTGGGGGTATGGCGCAACCATCAAATTTAGCAACAGGATCACCTATGTCCGTGCATCCTTTAGGGCGCGAGTGTCAGTCTTCGGCTGGTAGAGGTCGAGGCAGAGGTAGAGGGTCCAGTTCAGGTGGTAGCCAAAATTGTATCTATGCGCTATCAGGTCGACAGGACCAAGAGTCCTCACCAAATGTTGTGACAGGTATGTTGACCAGTTGTTCTCACGATATTTATGCCTTGATCGACCCAGGATCTACTTTATCATGTATTACCCCATTTGTCGCGAGGAAATTTGGTATAGTGCATGAAATACTAAGTGATCCTTTTACGGTATCTACACCGGTCGGAGAATCGACAATCGCTAGATGCGTTTACCGAGGTTATACGGTATCAGTTTGTGGTCGTCGGACCTTAGCCGACCTAGATGAGCTAGAGATGTTAGATTTTGATGCTATCATGGGTATGGACTGGTTGGCAGCTTATTATGCCACAGTTGATTGTCGAGCAAAGATAGCCAGATTTTATTTTCTAGGTAAGCCAGTCCTTGAATGGGTAGGTACTACAGCGACACTTAGAGGTAGGTTTATTTCCTATCTGAAGGCAAGGAAAATGATCGAAAAAGGGTGCATTTATCATATTGTGGGAGTTAAAGATGCAAATGCTGAGATACCTACAATTCAGTCTATTCTAGTAGTCAAAGAGTACGCGGATGTATTTCCATATGAACTTTCAGGTATTCCTCCAAAGCGAGAGATTGATTTTGGCATTGATTTGCTTCCGGGAACGCAACCAATATCCATCCTCTACCGAATTAAAGGAATTGAAGGAGAAGTTAAAAGATTTACTGGAGAAAGGTTTCATCAGACCCAGTACCTCACCTTGGGGTGCACCAGTATTGTTTGAACGAAAGAAAGACGACTCGCTAAGAATGTGTATTGATTATAGGCAACTTAACAAGGTAACTATTAAGAATAATTATCCACTTCCATGGTAGACGACTTGTTTGATCAGTTGTAGGGAGCTAGATGCTTTTCAAAGATAGATTTGAGGTCGGGGTACCACCGGGTCAGAGTTCAGGAGAAAGATATTCCCAAGAAAGCCTTCAGGACCCGATATGGCCAGTTCGAGTTCCTTGCCCTGTCCTTCGGGTTGACGAATGCACCTCCCATATTTATGGACTTGATGAACAACCTATTTCAGCCATATTTAGATCTGTTCGTGATAGTTTTTATTGACGATATTCTGGTTCATTCACGTTCAGAGGATGAGCATATGGACCACCTGTGAGCGGTACACCAAACCCTCCGTGATAATAAATGTTATGCTAAGTTTTCTAAGTGTGAGTTCTGGTTTAAGTATGTACCATTCTTGGGGTACATTGTATCCGACAGAGGTATAAAGGTAGACACTCAAAAGATTGAGGTTGTGAAATCCTGGCCTAGACCTACCACTCCGACAGAGATTCGTAGCTTTCTAGGCTTAGCAGGATACTATCGAAGGTTGATAGAGGGTTTTTGTTCTCTTTCAGCACCATTAACAAAGCTGACGCAGAAAGCGACTAAGTTTCCGTGGACGAAGGCTTGCGAGTGGAGTTTCCAAGAGCTTACAAACACGTTGACTTCAGCACTAGTTCTAGCACTTCCAGAGGGTCCAGATGGTTATTCCATGTTTTGAGATGCCTCAGGTATCGGGTTAGGATGTGTCCTGATGCAACATGGGAAAGAAATTGTGTATGCTTCAAGGCAGTCAAGGAAGTATGAGCAAAATTATCCAACCCACGACCTCGAATTAGCTGCGGTTGTCCATGCACTTAAGATATGGAGGCATTATTTTTGTGGTGTTTATGTTGATATATTCATAGATCATAAAAGCCTGCAATATATCTTCAAGAAAAAAGAGTTGAATTTGCGATAGAGGCGATGGCTTAAGTTATTCAAAGATTACGATGTTAACATTCTCTACCATCAGGGAAAGCTAATGTTGTAGCAGATGCCTTAAGTCGCTGATCTATGGGTAGTTTAGTACATGTAGAGGCCGAAAAAAGACAATTAACCAGAGAGATTCATCAATTAGCTTGTTTGGGGATTCAGTTAGTAGACTCTGGCAAGGAGGAGTTGTACTCCAAAATACTGCAAAATCATCTCTCATAGCTGAAGTAAAGGAGAGGCACTACGAGGACCCAGAGTTGGTCGAGTAGAGAAAGAAGGTTCCACAGCAGAAGAAGTCGTTGTTAGAACTCAACGGATATGGAGTTATCAAATACAGAGGTCGTTTGTGTGTTCCAGATGTAGCCGGGCTACGGGATAGTATTATGTTAGAGGCACATTATTTGTTCTACTCCATTCATCCTGGGTTAACGAAGATGTATCATGACATTAAGGATGTGTATTGGTGGAACGATATGAAGAAGAAAATTACTGAGTATGTCGCTCAATGCCCTAGTTGCCAATAGGTGAAGAAAGAGCACCAGAAGCCCGGTGGGCTACTGCAAACTATAGAGATCCCGACATGGGAATGGGACGCGATAAACATAGAATTTATCACAGGTTTACCTCGTTCTCATCGTAAGTTCAATTACATATGGGTGATAGTCAATAGGCTTACTAAATCAACTCACTTCCTACCGGTCAGATCTACATATACAGCAGAAGATTATGCAAAAATTATTTGTTAAGGAGATAGTGCGAAGTATCTATTATTCTGACCGTGGGGCCCAGCTTACAACACATTTTGGAGGTTATTTCAGAAAGGTCTAGGGACTCAGGTGAATCTCAGCACAACTTTTCATCCACAAACTGATGGAAAAGCTGAGCGCACAATTCAGACGCTTGAGGATATGTTGCGAGCATGTGTGCTGGATTTTAAAAGAAGTTGGGATGAACATCTACCTCTTATCGAGTTTGCTAATAACAGTTACCACTCCAGTATCCAGATGGCTCCGTACGAAGCTTTGTATGGGCGTAAGTGCAGATCTGCTATAAGGTGGTTTGATGTTGGAGAATCTGTATTACATGAGCCAGACCTGGTTCAGCAAGCCATAGAAAAAGTAAAACTCATCCTGGAGCGACTGCTGACAGCTCAGAGTCGTCAGATGTCATATTCTGACATGCGGCAACAAGATTTAGAGTTCGGGGTTAAGGACTGAATATTCTTAAATGTGTGACCTATGAAAGGTGTGATGAGGTTTGGCAAGAAAGGCAAGCTTAGCCTGTGGTATATTGGGCCTTATAGGATCATTCGGATAGTGGGCCAAGTAGCTTATGAGTTAGAATTGCCCTCGAAATTGGAGTCTGTTCATCCAGTTTTTCCCATGTCTATGTTGCGAAAGTGCATTGGCAATCCTACCTGAGTGGTGCCCACGAATGATGTATAGATTACAAAGAACTTGTCATACAAGGAAATTTCGGTTGCCATCCTAGACCGAAAAATCCGCATGCTACGAAATAAGGAGATAGCATCCGTAAAGGTTTTGTGGAGAAGTAATGCCACGACCTAAACCGATGGGCCACGACGGGTGCCTGAGTCCTACCTGTCAAACACCTCTAAACATGCGTCTAAGATATGAGCCTGAATAAAATCTACTGAATTACGAAAATAACATACATGTAGGAAGCATGCCAACAAAGCATACGTACGTATACATGTAGAATACAGTGAGCGAGCCGGCAAGGCTACTATAGACAACTATACATTCAAAACTGAAAGCCAACAAGGCCACATACAACCCAACTAGACATACTGTCTACTGACCTCTAATAGAAACATAACTGTACAAAAGCGGGACTGAGCCACATTATATATATATATATATATATATATAGTAAAATCAAAATTAGCTCCGAATCAAGTGGAGCATGCTAACTCTCGCTGATCAGGAATCCTAAGAAGGGGGACCGTCAGTTTGCCTACCTGTACCTGCAGGCATGAAACGCGGGCCCCGTAAAATAGGGCGTCAGTACGAAAAATGTACTGAGTATGTAAGGCATGATAATTAGTACGTAAAAGACATAGATGAAACATGGAATAAACAAATACATCTTTAAATCTGAATAACTTTGTAAATTCTGAAACATTTATAATGTCATGCACGTGCGTATAAATGTTGCGTCATGCATAGGTATGGGTGCACATAATATCATTAAACCACTGAGGGCATCCCATCATATCATCTCGGCCACTGTGGGCAACATCATCAACATATACCAGCTGATCGGGTGGTGGTGCGTATATAACGTTGTAACCTTTTTTCATATCCGATATAGATATATTTACATATATACGCGTATATAACGCCATCTAGTCATGGGTCGATGCACATGTATAAATGGGTGAAATGCATGAAAAATACACAAAAGTCTCAATATTACTTCCGGATAAGTTTTTTCAACTGCGTATTATTTTGAGACCCATGAAGAGAAGATAATAATAATTCACATGGGGAATTAAAAATATAGACACCCCTAGTATTTCTATGAATAGAGTAATTTATGAAAACTGTGCATTTGCTCGTTTCTTCAATATAATTTGAACCATGCCAAAAAAAAAAGGGATGGACTTAACATACCTGGAGTAGGAAAAACTCCGTATAATATTCCGTTGAAAACCTTCGTGGATTGAACTTGAAACCCAAAAATCGGATTAAGCTTCTGCGTTTTGAAACTGATGAACGAAATCAGCTTCTGCTTCTTCGAAATCACTTGAACGAAATTGCTTCAGGCTTTACGAAGCTTTTTGGAATGAGAATTACGCTTCCAAGGTTTCCTTTTCCCTGAGATTCATGGGTGTTAGTTATCTTTGAGTTGCTTTTTTCCATTTTTGAAGGAAAGTACGTAAGGTTCTTATTAGAGACTTTATTAAGTCTCATGATTTTGTCTCTTACAATATTAAGACCTTGTTCCTAGATGGCCACATAAGGAAATGTGACTCTTAGTCACTTCTTTCTTATGTGGTCACTTTCCATGTTTTGGGTGGTGATAGTTATAAATCTTTAACCACTTATTAATTAACTAGGTAATGTCATGTTACCTGGTAATTAATTAATTACCCGCATAATTTCAAAATTGTCTCAATTTACTTAAAATTTTATATATTTTTAATATACTTCATATATACTTTATACATTATAAAAATCATATTATCACGGCCATATGGTACCTTGTATGGTACTAGTCCATAATTATTGGAGTATCGCTCAACCCGTATTTTATCCCAAATTGGCCACTTTCAATGAAACTCGTTTTCTTTAATTCGTGTATCCTTTATCCTTCATGACACTTCTTTATCGCTTGTTATAAATAGGGTAAATATGTTAACGTCAAGATGATATCATCCCCGAATCTACATTAATTAACTGAAGACCAAACTTTTAACGTACGAAAATGCGAGATGTAACATCCTCTCCCCCCCCCCCCCCCCAGAAACATTCGTCCTCGAATGTTTAACCTTCCGGGATCTATTTAACCTTGGAAGAGTCGCCCTTGGTAACAATACTACAACCAACTCTTCTTGTAGAAACTTAATAATTCAGTGCCACATAGGACCACGACCATCAATAACGACAATGGCCTCTCATGACCAATGAAAATAACTATCACTAGAATCCATACGCGTACCTTAAGATTATGACGTCTCAGTCGGATCCTTCTCTTGAGGAGGAAATAAATAGGGATATCTAGACTTCATGTCTCCCTCGGCCTCCTAAATCACTTCTTCCACATTGTTGTTTCTTCAAAGTACTTTCACCAAAGCTATGTCTTTAGTTCTCGATCTCTGAATCTGTCCGTCTAATATAGCGATGGGAGTTTCATCATATGATGGCTACTCTGTGACCTGAACGTCTTCAACTAACACAATTCTGGAAGGATCTCCAATACATTTATGGAGCATAGACACATGAAAGACTAGATGTACAGACTCCAAGTTTGAAGGCAAGTCTAATTCATATACTACCTGGCTTACTTTGCGTATGATCCTTTATGGTCCCATGTACCGAGGGCTAAGTTTTCCTTTCTTTCTAAACCTTATAACGCCGTTCATCGGTGATAGTTTTGGAATACCCAATCGTCCACCTGAAATTCCAAGTCTCGTCGTCGATTATCCGCATAAGCCTTCTGACGGTCTTGAGCTGCCAATAGACTTTCCTGTATAAGCTTAATTTTCTCGATTGCCTGCTGTACCAATTTTGGTCCTACTAACGTAGTCTCCCCAATATCGAACCACCCTATAGGCCACCTACACTTTCGTCCGTAAAGAGATTCGCATTGAGCCATCTAAATACTAGATTGGTAACTATTATTATATACGAACTCAATAAGCGGCAGATGATCATCCCAGCTACCTATGAAGTCTATTACACAAGCTCGTAAAATATCCTCCAGTGTTTGAATAGTACGCTCAGCCTACCCATCTGCATGGGGATGAAATGTTGTACTAAGACTTACTTGAGTCCCCAATCCTTTTTGGAAGGACCTCCAGAAGTTAGCTGTAAATTAAGCTCCTCTATCTGAGATAGTAGATACAGGGACATCATGCAATTGTACTATTTTCTTAATATAAAGCCTTGCATAATCCTCTGAGGAATATGTAGTCCTAACGGGCAGAAAATGGGCTGACTTTGTAAGCCTATAAACAATTACCCATATCGAATCGAACTTATGCTGGGTAGAGGTAAGCCTACGATGAAATCCATATTGATTACTTCCCATTTCCAAGTCGGAATCTCCACACCCTACAATAATCCACTGGGTTTTTTATGCTCAATCTTATCCTGCTGATAGTTAGGACACAGAGTAGGAAACTCCGTTATATCCTTTTTCATTCCGTTCCACTAATATACTCCCCTGATATCATGATACATCTTTGTCGCTCCTAGATGGATAGAATAGTGAGATAGTGAGTTTCTCACATAACCTGTTAACGCAGCCCTGCATCATTAGGGACACATAATCGTTCTCGATATCTAAGGACCCCATCTTCTGTAATCTCAAACGGTGCCTTCTCTTTCTAAGGGTTGATATCCCTATAATGAACTAACACAGGATAGTCGTACTGGTGTTCCTTTACTTTAGTTACTAAAGAGGATGTTGCCGTATCCTGAATAGTAATTCCAATATCACCTGAGTCCAGTAACCGAACTACAAGACCAGCTAGCTGGTGAACCTCATGGGCTGTTCTCCCCCTTTTTTCTGACTGTAAATATGACAGCCTACCCATAGATCTACGGCTGAGGGCGTCGACTACTACGTTAGCTTTCCTCGGATGGCATGAAATATCAATGTTATAATCTTTAAGTAGCTACAACCATCATCTTTGACGTAAATTCAATTCTTTATATTTTTTCTTGAAGATATAATGGAGGATCTTATGATCCGCATAGATACCAACATGAATGTCATACAAGTAGTGCCTCCACAACTTTAGTGTATGAATCACTAGGGCTAACTCTAAATCATGGGTTGGGTAGTTCTTCTCGTGCTTTCTTAGTTGTCTAGAAGCATAAGGTACAACCTTACCATGCTGTATCAGCACACGACCCAATCCAATGCCTGAAGAATCACAATATATAACATAACCATCGGTTCCTTCTGAGAGCAGTAGAACCGGTGCTCAAGTTAATCTTTCCTTCAATGCCTGGAAACTCCGTTCGCAAGGATTGGTCCATTGAAAGTTAGTTCCCTTCTGAGTTAACTTACATGGGTATCCTAATCTTTTACAATTCAGTAAATTCCCCTCTTCGGAGGCCCAAAATTCATCCTTTATCCATCACAATTACGCCCTTATCCCACTATTAGGGCAGCATTTCATGTATTCTAAACGTTACTAGTCTTAGACTCCTTTAAGTTCATTCGGGCTATACTGAGCCTTCTATAACTTAGAGGAATCATCAGCTCTCTTATGAACTTATTCCCAAGGACTTACCCATCCTCGTTACCTTTTCACTCATCTTTTCTTATCCTTCCTCCTGTCTTCCTAAAACCTTGTCGCTCTACCATACTTTAGCTTGCGACCTACACATATCTATTTATACTTATTCGCAACCTTTCTTCAACTTACTTGCATCATAAATTTCCTTATGTTATTCTGGAACATTAAGGGAGACACCACATACTATTTTGGTTGAAGGTGCTTAGAACAGAAGAAAATTCCGTTACAAGTTTCCTGTAATAACCTGCCGAACGGAGAAGCTACGAACCTCTGTCAGTGTTGTGGGTCTAGGCGAAGTCTTCACTGCCTCAGTCTCTTGTGTATCCACCTGGGTGTCTTCACCCGAAACAATATGCCTAAGGAAAGCTACAGAGTTCAACCGGAATTCACATTTAGGGAATTTTGCATACAACTTTCCCTTTTTGTAAAACTCTGGGTACAATACGCAAGTGATCTGCACGCTCAACCTCTGAACAAGAATACACCAACATATCATCGATAAATACAATTATGAATAGATCTAAAAAAAAGTCTGAACACACGGTTCATCAAGTCCATGAATACTGTTGGGGCATTGGTCAGACCGAACGACATAACCCGAAACTCAAAGTGCCCATATCTAGTCTTGAATGCTGTCTTCAGAATATCTTCCTCCTTAACCCTTACCTGATGGTACCTGGACCTCAGGTCTATCTTTGAAAAACACTTGGCACCTTGCAACTGATCAAATAAATCATCAATTCTCAGGAGTGGGCATTTATTCTTGATAGTCACCTTAATCATCTGCCTATAATCAATATATATTCGTAAGGACTAATCTTTCTTTCTCACAAACAACACAGGTGCTCCCCACGGTGACGTACTAGGCCTGATAAAGCCTTTTTCAAGTAAGTCATTTAATTATTCTATTAACTCTTTCATCTTTGTCGGGGCCATTGTATAGGGAGGAATAGATATTGGGTGAGCATCTGGTAGTAGGTCAATAGAAAACTCAATTTCTTGCTCTGGTGGGAGACCCTAAAGTTCATTAGGAAAAACATCATGAAACTCAGTAACCCCAGGGAAGGACTGAATGGTTGGTAACTCTAATTCCACATCTCAAACCCAAACTAAGTGATAAATATAGTCCTTTATGATCACTTATTTGCCTTGAGATAGGAGATAAATTTACCTCTTGGTGATGTCATATTACCTTCCCATTCTAAAACAGGCTCTCCTGGGGACTGTAATCAAACCATCCTTGACCTACACTTGATGTTAGCATAACAAAAAGCCAACCAATCCATACCTATTATAATATTAAGTTCTACCCAACCGAACAACACGTACCTTATCCTTGTTTATTATCAAATCTATGACGTTCTGTTATGGAGACATCCATATATATAAGTAACAATATTAAGACATATCTTGCATAACTAATGTAGAAAAAGGTTTATATACATAGGGGTCGACTAGACCGTAGGCATATCATACCCAAAACTATATATAGGATAATGTCAAGAAAACCTCTAAGTAGTCATAACCATAATATATACAAGTCAGGACGGGGCTCCCTACATCCTCAAAAAACAACCTAATACATTTAGAACCCTGACTTGGTAATATTCCAAGAAGAGGCGCAACTCACTAACCAAAAACTGACACTTGGAGGAAGTCTATAGTAGAGGGTCCTTGCCTCGTCCTATATAAGAACCTCGATCGGACACACTTCGAAGTGGAATCTTCATGTCCTTATCAGTTACCTTCCTCCTCTTTGCCCGACTACTATCTTCTTCCTTTGAGTATCCCATAATATATACCAATAACCTAATACATTTAGAACCCTGACTTGGTAATATTCCAAGAAGAGGTGCAACTCACCAACCAAAAACTGCACTTGGAGGAATTCTATAGTAGAGGGTCCTTGCCTCATCCTATATAAGAACCTCGATCGGACACACTTCAAAGCGGAATCTTCATGTCCTTATCAGTTACCTTCCTCCTCTTGGCTCGACTACTATCTTCTTCCTTTGCGTATCCCACAATATATACCAACTAACCTTGATTGACGGACTCCCAAGACTATGGAATATCCGGAACCTCAGAGGAGCTGGTGTCCTCAAATACCTGGACATAGTTTTGAGCCTGAGGGAATCATAACTGTGCCAATCCAAGCACTACTCCCCTCATACCTTGATCAATGGGCTGTGAAACTAAGGGCCTTGGTGAGGTCGGAACTCCACTCACCCCATCTATTGTCGGAGTGGTCGAAACAACTCGAACGGATGACTCAAATGGATCCTTAGATAGATCCTCCTCAATAGAACCCATGATCTCTGATGGGACTGAATCCATAGAATAACTTATCTCTCTTTCTAACACCTTCATAGCCTTTTGACCCATACAAGACATTGTAGTCTTTGGAGGCATCGCTAAAAACGTAACACATCGTTAGAAACATGAATGCTTATATCGCACGATCTATGATAAGAAGAGAGGATAACATCCTATATGTCCTGTAGCCTCATGTCTATAAGTGATGCACAACACGCCCATAAACAAGACTCTACTAGACACGGTCTGTAGACAACACTAGGAAAGAACTAGTGTGATACCACTTTTGTCACGACCCAATTCGATGGGCCGCGACGGGTGCAGGAGTCCTACCTGGCAAACAACCCTAAGCATCCGTCTAAGATATGAGCCTGAATAACATCTGCCGAATTACAAAAGTAACATACATGTAGGAAACCTACCAATAAGGCACATGTACGTATACATGCAGAATACAGTGAGCGAGCCGGCAAGGCTGATATAGAAAACTATACATCCAAAACTGAAAGCCAACAAGGCCACATACAACCCAACTAGATATATTGTCTACAGACGCAGCTCCGGATCAAGCGGAGCACGCTAACTCTCGCTGATCAGGAATCCTACGAAGGGGGACCATCAGCTTGCCTACCTGCACCTGCGAGCATGAAACGTAAGCCTCGTAAAATAGGGCGGCAGTATGAAAAATGTACTGAGTATGTAAGGCATGAAAATTAGTACGTAAAAGACATAAATGAAACATGGAATAAAGAAACACATCTTTAAATCCGAATAACTTTGTAAGTTCTGAAACATTTATAATGTCATGCACGTGCATATAAATGTCGTGTCATGCATAGGTATGGGTGTACATAATATCATTAAGCCACTGAGGGCATCCCATCATATCATCTCGGCCACTGTGGGTAACATCATCAACATATACCAGCTGATCAGGTAGTGGTACACATATAACGTCGTAACCTTTTCCCATATCCCATATACATATATTTACATATATATGCGTATATAACACCATCTGGTCATGGGTCAATGCACATGTATAAATGGGTGAAATGCATGAAAAATATGTAAAAGTCTTAATATTCCTTCCGGATAAATTTTTTTCAATTGCGTATTATTCTGAGACCCATGAACAGAAGATAATAATAATTCACATGGGGAATGAAGAATATAGACACCCCTACTATTTCTATGAATAGAGTAATTTATGAAAATTGTGCGTTTGCTCGTTTCTTCAGTATAATTTGAACCATGCCAAAAGAAAGAAGGGATGGCCTTAACATTCTCGGAGTAGGAAAAACTCCGTATAATATTCCATTGAAAACTTTCGTGAATTGAACTTAGAACCCAAAAATCGGATTAAGCTTCTGCGTTTTGAAATGATGAACCAAATCAGCTTCTGCTTCATTGAAATCACTTGAACGAAATTGCTTCTGGTTTACGAATCTTTTTGGAATGAGAATTAGGCTTCCATTTCCTTTGCCCTAAGATTCATGGGTGTTGTTTATCTTGAATTGCTTTTTCCCCTTTTTGAAGGAAAGTACGCAAGGTTCTTATCAGAGACTTTATTAAGTCTCATGACTTTGTCTCTTACAATATTAAAACCTTGTTCCTAGATGGCCGCATAAGGAAATGTGACTCTTAGTCACTTCTTTCTCATGTGGTCAGCTGCCACGTTTTGAGTGGTGATAGTTATAAATCTTTATTCACTTATTAGTTAACTAGGTAATATTCTGTTACACGGTAATTAGTCAATTATTCAGATAATTTAAAAATTGTCCCAAATTACTTAAAATTCTACTTATTTTTAATATACTTCATATATATTTTATACATTATAAATATCATATTATCACGGCCATATGGTAGCTTTTATGGTACTAGTCCATAATTATCGGGTAGTATCGCTCAACCCGTATTTTATTCCAAATTCGCCACTTTCAACGAAACTCGTTTTCTTTAATTCGTGTACCCTTTATCTGTAACGATCTGACCGATCGTTTTGAGCTTTTGCACTTCGATCGTCAACTCTCATGCATGACTTGCCCCGTGTGGTGAACTATGACTTATGTAAATTATTGGTTTTGGTTTCAAGTTAATCAAAATGAATTTTGAAGAACAGTTCTCAGTTTGTAGCTTGAAATTTGAAAGGTTTGACCAATATTTGACTTATTTGTATATGATCTCGGATCGGAATTTTTATGATTTGGTTAGCTCCATTGGGTGATTTGGGACTTAGGAGCGTGATCAGAATGGATTTTGAAAGTCCGTGGAAGGTTCAGGCTTGAATTGGCGAAATTGAGTCCGGTTGATAGGTGAGATATTTATATAGAGGTCGGAATGAAATTCCGAGAGTTTCAGTAGCTTGGTTGTGTCATTTGGGATATGTGTGTAAAATTTCAAGTCATTCGGACGTGGTTTGGTTGGATTTTTTTTTTATCAAAAGCGTATTTCGAAAGATTTTAGAAACCTTGGCTTGAATCCGATGTGCTTTGGGTGATTTGATGTTGTTTATGGTGTTTTGAAGAATGGTACAAGTTTGAATAAGGTTTGGAGATATTCTAGTGCCTCTGGTTGAGGTCGCGGGGGCCTCGAGTGAGTTTCGGGTGGTTAAACGGATCAAATTTGCATATTATAAGTTGCAGGTTTTTGTTTCAGTTCTGTTGCAGGTTTTTCTTCATTGCGGTCGTGTGAGGAGGTTCGCGATCGCATAGAGTTGTCTCAGGGGGCGTCCAGGTTGTTCTTCGCGTTCGCCTAGATAAGGTTGCGATCGCATTTGTGTATGTTTATGTGAATCGCGGTCGCGTAGTCTCATTCGCGATCGCATAGTTGTAAGGCTTTGGGCATCGCGTTCGCGTGAGGATATACGCGATCGCGTAGAGTGAACTTCGCGATCGCGATGGGTTTTCCACGATCGCGATTAAGTAAAAATAAGAGCTCAGCAGAATGTCTTAAAAGCTCATTTTCGCGAATTTGAGGCTAAGTTCCTCCATTGTTGGTCAATTTTTGAAGCTTTTTGAAGAGGATTGAAGAGCGATTAAAAGGGAATCACCTGGAGGTAAGATTCTTGGACTAAAAACTCGATTACTATGTGAATTCCACCTAGAAAATCATGAAAACTAAGCCTAAAATTGATGAACTAGGGCTTGAGAAATTGGACTTTTGATTTGGGATTTGAAAGACCGTTTGGGGGCGAATTTGAGAACTTTTGATATGTATGAACTCGTGGGGAGATAAGGAATCTATTGATGTGAAAATTTCTGAGTTTCGAGAAGTCGGTCCGGGGCTCGGGTTTTGGTAATTTCGGGATTTGTGCCCTTTATTGGTTATTTTACTTGGGCTTCATTCCCTTAGCATATTTTTGACTATTCGTTTTGATTTTGGATAGATTCGACATGCGTGGAGGCCGATTGGAGGGGCAAAGGCTTCGCTAGCTAGACATTTAGCCGGTTCGAGGTAATTTATGATTGTAAATGATGCTCTGAGGGTTTGAAACCCCGGATTGCACATTGTAGTGCTATATTGAGGTGAGGCACATGCTTGATGACGAGCGTGGGGTCGTGCACTAATTAAACCCCAATTTCAATTTCAAACGGACCAGCCCAATCCCTAAATTACCCGCCCCTAACCTGTTTATTTTACCCGCCCGACTACCCCTTTTGATCAGGCCATTGATCATTTTGATCAACGGCCACAATTCCCCCTTTCCTTTTTAATTAACAAACATCCCTTAACCCTAATCACTTTCATTCATCCGCCGCCTCTGAAACCCCTCTCCTCTCTCGAACATTCCCTAACCCTAGCCGCCTCTCACCGTCTTCAACCTTGAAACCATCGGAAATCCATGGATTCTCGGGCCATGGTAGTCTTAAACTCACATCCCTTTGCTCTTACACACTTGATACCTAAAGATGCGAGGTCTGACCTTGAAGGTTTTCACCAAGACCTTTGCTGGCTCGAGGTTTCACTGCCATCTCCAGCCGTGCTCTGGCGTATCCTGGTCTTCTAAGCCTGATTCTAATTTCTCCGACTCAGATCAGTGACCTTTTCAAAGCCTTTCTCATTTCTAGGGTTCTTCTGAAACCCTAACCGTTCAAGGTTCTCTCCGATTTCTTTAGATTTGTTGTGTATCTGTGCTCTCTTTGAGTTTCAAATGATTTCCCTAACTTTTCTTTCAAAAATTACTTTCAAAAGAACCTTTCTTTTCCGATCTAGGGTTTCCTGAAAATGTTTTAAGTATTTCTTAAGATTTTCTTTGTCATTCATGTGTATTTGCCTCTACTGTATCAAGCTCTTGTATGTTTCTCTTACTGTGTTTCCTATATTATTTTCTCGTATGCTTTCTACTGTGTTCTTGTACTTTGTCTTTTACCATGTTCTTATATGTTCTTTTACTAAGTTTTATACTCCGTTCTTGAATGTTCTTTAATGTGTTCTATATGCTCCACGCTTGTGTTTCTTTTACCATGTTTTACATATTATGTTCTCATATGCTTTCTACTATGTTCTGGTATTTCTTCTACTATGTCCTGCTGTACTATACCTTTCTACTGTATTCTTTGCTATTTTCCTTCTACTGATCCTTGTTTAAGTTTCTTCTAAGAAAAGACTTTCTTAAGCATGTTCCTTTACTGTGTTTTCCTACTGTGTTTTTAAGTGTTCTTACTATTGTTCCTCTACTGAACCTTGGTTAAGTTTCTTCTAAAAAGCATGTTTATTCTACTATTTCCCATTATGTTCTTTGAATCCCTCTACTGTGTTCGCATCATGAAGTTCTGAAAGAAGCATGTTAGAAGCTTCAGTTCTCTTCTGAAACCTCTACACATGTATCGATTCAATTTGCTTGGCCTCTCCTCTTTTCTTTCTAGTTTGCTCGAACTAGGGTTTTATTCTAGACCCCTTAACTCTATCAGACTGACTTTGAGTCTCTGAACTGAGTTTGGACATTTGTTTTCATACAATGCTGAACATTTTACTAAACTCTTCTATACTGGATTCTTTCTACTGATTTTACAAGGGCATGACGAGTTTCTTTCATGTTTAACGTGTTTGTATGCTTTTATATGTGATGAATCTTTCTTCAAAAAGGTTTTCAAACTTGTGATTGATTCAGAATTCCTTTTAAATAGGTCTAAATTGATTTGTTTGCTGATTTTCCTTAAGTTAAAAATCTTACCCATCTTTCTGACTTGGTTCATTCATAAAAAATCTCTAACCTCTGATTTCTTGGCTGTTAATTGATTTTCTTTCCTTAAATTGTACAACCGCGTATTTCATAAAACATGTCCTTAAATAACCTTTACGTATTATTCCTCAATTGCATGCTTTACACAAAGTGTTTATTTAATTCCTTTCCTTAAATAGTTTTACTCGTTTGAATCTGAATCCCTTAATTAAGGGAAGCCTTGTGTAATTGATTGACAATCAGTTTTCAAACTATTTTCTTACCTTATTTCTGCCTGCTTTCTGCACTATAAATACATTACTTTTCTTTCACACTACACACGATTAACACACTATAGACTTCACAATTTCACAATCTCTTCTGAACTCACACTTATAGTATTTTGTCTTCCTATTTGCGCTTTGGCTTTTACAAGACTACTGCTTTTCAACTTGTTTCTTTGAAACTGGTATGTCCTAATTTAAGTTTTAGCATCACTCCAGTGTGTTTACTTACAGTCTTTGTATCCATGTCTACTTTATTGTTTTCTGCAGAGTTTGATATTTAGCTTAGTATGCCTATGTTCTACTGCCTGCTTCTTTTATGAGTCTTTGCTCCCTATCCCATTTTCCCTATGTGTTTGTGAGTGGTGACTTAGGGCATGACAATATGAGTATGTATGTGAACTGAGTTTTGAACCAATGGGACTTAACATCTAAACAAGCTGGAGGGTGTGCCAGCATATCTCATTGCTGAGTATGCCCATCAGCTTGCTCTTCTTGTGTTCTTGCGAATTCCCCACTCCCTTATACCCCTATGTGCACTGATTTTAAGTTACTCCCTTTCCCTTTTCCCTTTTTAGAATTTCACTTCTGTACTTGCACTCTCTCCTAGTCTCTAAGCTCTGTCCCCCTCCTGTGAGCCTTGCCTTGGGACCATGAGTTCCCTCTGAACTTGGACACTTGAGGGCTGGCCCTTCCAGACTGCACTATGTCTTAATTTGGTTATGCATTTGGGTGTGAGCACTGCCCAGAGTCCATATGAGGCTCTTAGGGAACTCTGACATATCTAAATGAGAGAAAGGCCTTGGATCATGATCTCTTGGAGTTGGTTCATCTTATGTTTCAGACAAGGAGCCTGAATTAGGCTCCCCTTGGTTGTACTTTTAATTTCTGATGTATTTTTCCTTTCTCACATTTATTTTGGGCTGTAATAACTTGTAATAAACTATTGGGGATGGGTAGTGGAAAAGGGAGGGAATAACTGTATGCAAAGGGTAGATATCCTGCCTATAGGTTTATGAATTCTGCATTCATATAGATATCCTGTCTATAGGGGTTTCTTTCTAAATTTATGCACTAACATTAGATACTAGGTTTATGAATCCTGCATTCATATAGATATCCTGCCTATAGGTTTATGAATCTTGCATTCATATAGATATCCTGCCTATAGGTTTATGAATCTTGCATTCATATAGATATCCTGCCTATATTTTTATGAATTCTGCATTCATATAGATATCCTGCCTATAGTCTGTTTTCTGAAATTCAGCACTCATCTAGATATCCTGTCTATAGGAGTTTCTTTCTGAATTTATGCACTCACGTTAGATAACATGTCTATAGAATTCTGCATTCTCTCATATAGATACCATGTCTATAGTTAAAAGGAAATCTGAATCCTGCATATGCATCCTTCATTAGGCAAATGTGCTCATAGGGCTTTAAAATAATCAACTACATCTAGATGTCATGCATACAGGATTTCTGCATCTTTACTACGTCTATATAAGTGGCTAAAATCAATAACGCATAGAAAGCATGCCTATAGGAACTAATAATCAAGTCTGAAATATTTCACTCGCTCATAAGTCTAAAACCAATGTCTAACGCCTGCAGAACTTATAACTCGCATATTCTTTAACAATTTGGCAACTTTTTCCTAAAATCAGTATGTAGTTATTGCATCTTTTATGAAGTAAGTAGATATCATGCCTATAGGTTTTCATCTAACATTTAGGCAAGCCTTAGGGTAAAAGTTAAACTTCACCAGTCTCTATTAATTACAACCAGTGGCCAGGTCTAATTCTGACTTATTATCTGAAAATAAGTGGTAAATTAGCCTTCTTTAACTTTTAAATTTAATCAGACCCTAATCAGTACGTGAAAAACATGCTAAATTATATGTTTTTCTTTGATCTAAGGAGGCATGTTTGAGCTTTATTTGTTAATGTGCTTTCTCCAGATTTGCTATATGTATTTTGATTGTCGCCTTAGAATTTTTACCTTTGAAACTATAAAAGCCCAACATCCCTTCCCTTTAGGATTAGTAGTCCTAAATGCCACCGGGACTGATAGGATTGGGGCGAGTAATAGCATGCAATAAGTAAAACGAGACCATTCCGCGTTTAATACCTTAACGGGGTGGGAAGGGGTAGATATGGATATGATGACCACGCGATAACACCACGTGTATAATTGATTACCGGGTGTTGTGTGGGGTGATCTATATTATTTATAAACCTAGGACCCCCATCTCTTTTACTTGTTTATTCCATTTTTTACTTTCAAATTTCAAACTGTTTTTTTCCTCAAAATTCAGCTTTCCTTCCGTTTCTTTTAACTGCATAACTTTGCAATCATTATGTGAAATCCCATCTTATTTGAAAGTCTTACTTGCTTACATGTTACTTGAAGTCACCACCATAGCTTGGCCGGGAACCACACTAGTGGATTCTGAGGGGTGCCTTACACTTTCCCTTCGAAATAATTTCAAGCCCTTACCCTATCTCTGGTTATCCAAACAAAAACTCTTCTTAGTGTCCGAATGCACTTAAATCATTAGGTGGCGACTCTTCAATTCTCTTAAACCCAATTCCCAAAAGGGAACGAGTTGTCCTTCCAAATTTCATAAACCCGATTTCGCGAGAAAAAGGGGCGCGCCAGCATGGTGACTCTACTGGGGATTTCTTTTAGGCTTTTACCATTTCAAGCTATTACTGTGACTTTACATTTCTTATATGCCTTTGCTTGTTTAATCTCTTTAAGCATCTAATTCCCTCTTCTACTATGAAACTGACTTGTCTTTTTGATTCTTTTCTTTATTTCTTTTACTGCATTCCCGTTTTAAATTATTATAACTATTATTATGAACGTGCAAATACGTGGCAACTTGTTTTAATTATTGCATAAGCATGTTTTCAACATCATATTCCATTCGTGCCAAACAAAATACCATAGCAATGCTTATAATGAGTGGTTGCGCCCTTCCGATATTATCACCCCTAAATCCGGCAAAGGCATATTTGCAGTAAAACCAGTCGATTAACGGTGTAGTCGACGATTCCGCACCTTTCCCTCTTGAGTTGTCCGCTCAAAGGTACCAGTCTAATAACCCATAGAAACCTTACTCTGTTTAATTGTGCATGCATCATGGTCAAACCTAGCTGAGTCAGTTATGTTATACGCATAATGAATTTTTAAGATAGCCTTGTCCAAAGTCCACTGGGTTTCCCTAAAACCCAAATGGACATTATCACGTTCTATGCATTTACTTGGAGAACCAAATGCTTCTATGCTAATTATTTATATTTAGTAGTCAAGTCTGGAGAGGGTAAGGGCCTAACCCTTTGTCTTGCAGAAAAATGAGGCATGAGTTCTCCAGTTTCGGTATGATTAGCATGCCCCAACTCTTGCTAGACTAGTGGAGGAGTCTTCTATCAAATGAACAAATCAATGAGTGGAAAGAGAGAGCCGCCAAAGCTAGCGAAAGTTGGAATATCTGGAATACAGTCTGCTGGAATTGGAAGGAAAAGTGAGGAAGAGAGTCATCGACTACCAGAACTTTGAGGGAAATGAAGGAGAACACCTGGCAAAGGCATTTTTACTGGTGAACCTACGTGAGCTGGAGGATTTGATCAACGAGAGCATTTAACTTGGGGAAGGTCCTTCTGGGACCAAGTAGATAGGAATTTACTCTTTCGTTTATGAATATAATAAGGCCAATGGCCATTAGTAACATTTTATTTCTTGTTATTTAGCGTCGTTTTGGAGTTCTTCTACCTTTTATCAATAAAAATGAGGTATCTAGCATTTTAAGTTCTCCAAATTAACTTGTCACTAGGCCTACCTCGGGTGCAACGAGGTCCCCAAACTTAGGACGCACTTTATATTTCAAGCACTACGTGTTTAAATATTGCAACATTTTTTCTTATGATCCTCACTGACTTGTTACCTTTTTTTTTTTGCTTTTGTTTATTCCCCTCCCCAAAAGGCTAGTTCGTGAACTCTGGCAACATTATCATATTTTACGAGATCCAGGGGCCCTCCACCTACTCCTCCTCCCAGTCGTGTCAGACACAAAAACAAAGAAAAAATGCAAGATTTGAGCAACTCAACTGAACGGGTAGAGGTCACTCATGGTACTCTGGTCCCCAAGGAAAACACATCCCAACTAGAACAAAAGTTGTTGAAGTTTCAGGAAGAACTTGATCAAGTCCGAAATCTGGCAAATCTCTTATTTTCCCTCACCACTCCAGAGGTTACTTTCCTAACTACTCAGAATCATGTACCTCTGCAAAACATCCCAAAGCAACAAAACCATCCCGCTCCCCACCACCACTGCAATACCTGCCATACCTCAAATAACACTCCACTAATCATCCCAAAACTCCAAAACTCCACAAATGGCCACTGCCACACCCAATACAATACCCCCATCTACGTGGAGACAGTGCCACACTCCACCCAGCCCATCTCAAACACACCTGAATCCGATGACAAGGACTTTCTCATCAGAAATTTGGCCGAAGAGCTTAAAAAGTTGACTAGCAGAATTCAAGGCGTTGAAGGTAGTAAGGGAATCGAGGGTCCAAACTATGAAGATCTATGCATACAGCCCGATGTCGAACTGCCTGAGGGGTACAAACCTCCTAAGTTTGAAATATTTGATGACACAGGGGATCCCAAGGTCCATTTGCGAACATATTGTGACAAGCTGGTCGGAGTGGGAAGAGATGAGAAAATCCGCATGAAGCTTTTCATGAGGAGCTTGAAGGGAGACGCTTTATCTTGGTACATTAGCCAGGATCCGAAGAAGTGGTCACGCTGGGTAGGCATGGCGTCTGATTTTATTGACAGATTCAGGTTCAATACAGAGAATGCACCAGATGTGTTCTATATCCAAAACTTGAAGAAGAAACCCACAGAAACCTTCCATGAGTATGCTACTCGATGGAGATCAGAAGCTGCTAAGGTTAGGCCTGCTTTGGAGGAAGAGCAAATGAACAAATTCTTTGTTCGGGCCCAAGACCAACAATATAATGAGAGGCTGATGCTTATCGAGAATTACAAGTTTTCTGACATCATAAAGCTGGGAGAAAGAATCGAAGAAGGCATCAAGAGTGGTATGGTTACGAACTTTGAAGCCTTGCAAGCTATCAATAAGGCTTTACAGTCTGGTGGTGCGTCCAAGAAAAGGGACGTAAGCACTGTAATAGTTGCATAGAGGACCAAATACCATTTCGAATAACAAACATACCCAATACCTCCACTCACATATCAACCTAATCAGAACTACCAAGCACCCTCACCCTCCTACCATACTCCATCACCCACTTATAAATCATCTCCACCTCCCACAAATCAGCCCACTTCACCCAAATACTCCCAACCAGCACATGTTTACCAAGCCTACAACACCCAACCATCCCACTATCAATAACCTCCCCCATGTCAAAACTTCCCTAGACCTCGACCAAATTTCGACCGCAAATCTCCCAAGCAATATACTGCCATTGCTGAACCAATTGACCAGCTATATGAAAGACTCAAAGCTGCTGGTTATGTCACCCCTATCCCTGCCATAACCCCCGAAAACCCTTCTTAGTGGGTCAATCCAAATAAATCATGTGCATACCATTTCGGTATGAAGGGACATACCATTAATGAATGCCGCTCCTTGAAGGATAAGATCCAGACCTTGATTGACAACAAGATCATTGTAGCAAAGGAGCCTGCTCCGAATGTTCACAATAACCCTCTGCCAGACCACAAAGGCAGAGGTGTTCACATGATTGAGATAGTGGATAATTGGGACCCCAAGGGATCAATCGGTCTGATCACAGAAGGCGACGATCCAAAGAAGCCAGTAGTCAGCCTTAATCCGATTGTGGTCCAGATACAGCCTTCTGGGGACGTCGCGGTAAACATGTCCATGCCACTCGAGTTTGAAGCACCATCCTCTCCAAAGACGCCATCACCAATTGAGGTTGAGTTTATGTCACCAACAAACACACCTACACCCTTTGAAGTTGCAGTCTTACCGCCTAAGGGGCCTGCTCCGATCGGAGTAAAGATAGCCACTCTAATTCCAATGGCAATGTCGGTAGTAACACCATTCCACACAAAGGCTATACCTTGGGACTACACAGCCGAAGCCAGAAGAAAAAGGAAGGTCAAGTTCGGGGAAGCCGTTGTGGCATAAGGATGACAAGAACCGGTAAGGTTTATACTCCGGAGCATTTGGCTGAGTCAAGAAAGCAGGCCTCTAGTCGGCCAACTCTCACTAAAACTAGACCCAACGATCTCCGGAGAAAGATACAGCACAAATCTCCATCCTAGCTTTGTTGCAAAGTTCCGATGCACATAAGAATGCCTTGCTAAAGGTACTGAGTGAGGCATATGTACCGAGCAACATTACCGGAGGCGAGAGGGAAAACATGGTAGGGCAGGTATTGGAAAGTCACAAGATCAATTTTCATGAAGATGAGCTACCACCAGAAGGGTTAAGTCACAACAAGGCATTGCACATCACCGTGCAATGCGAAGATTATTTTATCACCAGGATCCTAATTGATGGAGGGTCCAGCCTCAACATTTGTCCGCTGGTAACGCTTAGGACATTGGGAAAAGGGTTGCATGAGATCAGGGACGGGGCCATCAATGTCAAAGCTTTCGATGGTTCCCAAAGATCCACTATTGGAGAAATAAGCTTGTGTTTACAAATGGGCCTACATGGTTTGATGTTGATTTTCAAGTGGTAGACGTACCGGCATCTTACAATCTGTTGTTGGGACGACCATGGATTCATGCCACTAGGGCCGTAGCGTCAATACTACACCAGGCAGTGAAGTTTGAGTGGAATCACCATGAGGTGATCATTCACGGCGACGGTAGCAATCCCATATATAGTCGCTAGACCGTTCCAGCAATTGGAGGAAGAAGAAGAATAGGCGAGGAAACTTACCACCACATCGAGCGAGTCAACACTGTTGACAAGGACAAATGGTGGGATAACAAGATTGAGAGCATATTGAACTCGAGCGGGTATGAACCTGGCAAGGGACTTGGCAAGAACCTCCAAGGGATCGCTAAGCCCATCAAGCTCAAGAAACATGGCACCACCTTCAGATTGGGATATGAGTATACTTGGGAGGAATTCAACCACTGGTCGCCACCATGGTGCGGTCCTTACTATCCATTGGAGCAGACAATACCTTGTTTGGAACAGACTTTCCAACTGGCCGAAGTTATCTATGGGTCAGAAGAAGAGAAAGCACTGGCAGCAGTGAGGAATTTGTTCTTAGAAGATGATGATATGGATTGTTGTGTCGTTTTCAAGGAGGAGAGAGAGGAAGGCCCTTCCATACAGGCTGTAAGCAGAGGAGCATGCCTCAATAACTGGACTATCAGAACCACCAGAGCCCGGCGAGCCTCGGGCATTACTATTAATTATCTCGATGAACCAATGACTATGACATGCAACAAGACAACGCAACAAACGGACATAGATTCAGAGGAAGATGATATACCGGAAGAGATTGTTAAAGAAGTTGAGAATTTTGAGAACAGACCTAAGTCCAACCTGGATGAGACTAAGATTATTAACCTGGGAGATGCAGAAAACGTCAAGGAAACACGTATCAGCGTTCACTCACACCATCATAAAAGAAAGAATATACAGAATTTCTAAGGGAATATGAGGACATAATCGCCTGGTCGTACGACAACATGACTGGTCTGAGTACATCTATTGTGGCTCACAAATTGCCATCTGATCCAACATGTCCACCAGTAAAGCAAAAGCTCAGAAAGTTCAAGCCAGATATGAGTCTGAAAATCAAGGAAGAAGTCACTAAGCAGGTCAAGGCTAAGGTTCTCAGGGTAGTAGAGTATCCAACATGGATAGCCAACCTTATGCCAGTACCGAAGAAAGATGGGAAGGTCAGGGTCTGTGTCGACTACCGGGATCTCAACCGGTCCACTCCGAAAGACGACTTCCCCTTGCCAAACATACACATCCTGATTAACAATTGCGCCAAGCACGAGTTGCAATCATTTGTAGCTTGTTTTGCTGGGTATCGTCAAATCTGGATGGATGAAGAAGATGTTGAGAAAATGGATTTCGTTACGCCGTGGGGAATGTACTGTTACAAGATGATGCCATTTGGATTAAAGAATACATGGGCCACCTACATGAGGGCCATGACTACCATTTTCCATGATATGATACACAAGGAGATCGAAGTATATGTGGATGATGTCATCATCAAGTCCAAGAAAGCCATTGATCACATGGAAGATCTGAGGAAGTGTTTCAACAGACCGAGAAGATACAACCTTAAACTGAATCCCGCAAAGTGTGCACTCGGGGTTCCAGCTGGAAAATTGCTTGGGTTTATTGTGATTCGCCGGGGAATAGAGCTGGATCCATCCAAGATCAAAGCCATTCAAGAATTTCCACCGCCAAAGAATAAGAAAGACGTAATGAGTTCCTTGGGAAGACTTAACTACATCAGTCGGTTCATAGCACAATCTATAGTTATTTGTGAGCCGATCTTCAAGACGTTGAAAAAGGATGCCGCCACCAAATGGGCTGATCAATGCCAGAAGGCTTTCGATAGAATCAAGGAATACTTATCAACACCACCAGTCTTAGTCCCGCCTGAGCCAGGTAGACCTTTGCTACTCTACATCTTTGTGTTAGATGGTGCCTTCGGTTGCGTCCTGGGGCAGCACGATGAAACGGGGAAGAAGGAACAAGCCATTTATTATCTCAGTAAGAAGTTCACCCCATACGAACCCAGTATTCTTTGTTAGAACGCACCTGTTGTGCTCTAACTTGGGTGGCCCAGAAGCCGAGGCACTACTTCTATGCCTATACTACATATCTCATATCAAGGATGGATCCTTTAAAGTACATCTTTCAGAAGCCCATGCCCACTGGCAAGCTAGCCAAGTGGCAAATCCTTTTGAGTGAATTCGACATTGTCTACGTGACTCAAAAAGCAATCAAGGGACAGGCACTAGCAGATCACTTGGCTGAGAACCCTGTGGACGACGAATACGAACCCCTAAATACATATTTTCCTGACAAAGAGGTATCATTCATAGGAGAAGACATTGCATAATCCTATGACGATTGGAGAATATTTTTCGACGGAGCAGCAAATTTCAAGGGAGTCGGAATAGGGGCAGTCCTAGTGTCGGAAACCGGTCAGCATTATCCGGTGTCTTCCAAACTTAGGTTCCCGTGCACCAACAACATGGCCGAGTACGAAGCCTGCATCTTAGGGCTCAAAATGGTGATTGACATGAAAATCCAAGAGTTGCTGGTAATTGGGGACTCAGACCTACTCATACATCAGGTACAAGGAGAATGGGCGACCAAGAATTCCAAGATACTCCCTTATCTGCACCATGTGCAGGAGTTGAGAAAGAGGTTCACAAAGATAGAGTTCCAGCATGTTCCCAGAATCCAGAATGAGTTTGCCGAAGCATTAGCCACCCTATCATCCATGATACATTATCCAGATATGAATTTCATCGATCCTATTCCGGTGAAGATCCATGATCAGCCAGCTTACTGTGCTCATGTCGAAGAAGAAGCAGATGGGAAGCCTTGGTTTCATGACATCAAGGAATATTTGGCAAAAGGAGAATACCCAGAGCTTGCAAATGCTACTCAAAAGCGCACACTTCAAAGGTTGTCCAACAATTTCTTTCACAGCGGAGGAATCCAATTTAAGAGAACTCCTGATTTGGGATTATTAAGGTGTGTCGACGCAAAGGAAGCATCTAAACTGCTAGAGGAAATTCATGTCGGGACCTGTGGTCCGCATATGAACGGTTTTGTCTTAGCAAAGAAGATCCTCCATGCTGGTTACTTTTGGATGACCATGGAAATGGACTGCATCCAGTATGTCCGGAGATGCCACCGCTGCCAAATACATGCAGACATGATAAAGGTACCTCCAAATGAGCTTAGTGCAACAAGCTCACCATGGTCGTTCGCCGCGTGGGGCATAGATATTATTGGACCAATCAAACTTGCCGCTTCCAAGGGGCACAGATTCATCCTAGTGGCAATTGATTATTTCACCAAATGGGTCGAAGAAATATCCTACAAAGCAGTAACTAAGAAAGTCGTGGTAGACTTTGCCCGCGACCACATTATTTGCCGATTCGGGATTCTAGAATCAATCATCACTGAAAACTGTTCCAACCTCAACAGTGACTTGATGAAAGCTATGTGTGAGACTTTCAAGATCAGACACAAGAATTCCACAGCCTACCGGCCTCAGATGAATGAAGCCATAGAAGCTGCCAATAAGAATATCAAGAAGATACTAAGGAAAGTGATAGAGAAGCATAAACAATGGCACGAAAAGCTATCATTCCCTCTATTGGGGTATCGCACCACAGTCCGAACATCAACTAGGGCAGATCCCTATATGCTGGTTTATGGTACAGAAACCGTCATTCCCGCCGAAGTAGAAATTCCTTCCTTAAGGATCATACAAGAAGCTGCGCAGAATGGGTAAAACATCGTTACTGCAGCTAGCTCTTATAGATGGAAAGAGAATGAATGCATTTTGCCACAGTCAGCTTTATCAGAGCAGAATGACCAGAGCCTTCAACAGGAGAGTAAAACCAAGACGGTTCACACCGGGGCAGCTGGTGTTAAAGAAAATTTTTCCGCATCAAGATGAAGCCAAAGGGAAATTCTCTCCCAATTGGCAGGGTCCACACATGGTTCGTAGGGTTCTGATAGGAGGGGCCCTTACACTTGCAGAAATGGACGGAGATGTTTGGCCAAAACCAATCAATTCAGATGTAGTCAAGCGCTACTATATGTAATCTTATGTTTTCCTATATGATGTAATTTGAACTACGTCTGACCTGATTCCCGTTTAAGAGGGGATACGTAGGTAGCCTTATGGGCTCGGTCACAATTCACTAAAATTTTCATTTCCTCCGCAATTGGAAACTGGGGCAGAATTTTGAGGAGGACCCTAAAAATTCCGAAGTGGCTTCAGCCGATCATCGCAAGCAACCGTCAGAAGCAGTAGTCTATTAAATTGGGGAGAATTTTGAGGAAGACCCCCAAAATTCCGAATCAAGAGAGGTCGCAATGTCCTGCACCACGTCACAGTCGTCGGTTCATCTAAAAACTATTTTTTAAATATATACTTATGTCATATCTTTACAAACTCATGCATGTTTATTATCGAAATCGCTTTGTTCAGCAACGCTACCCTAATGATCCATACCATGCCATCAGATCAAAGCCGAAAAGGCAAGCCAAGTCAACGGGGACACAAACTAACCTTTCCCCTCTACAAAACTCACGATTTTTCTTTGGATGCAGGCACCCAAGTCGCAAAATCATTATATTATACACTCATACTGTTCAGGAATACAACTCTCAGAACCGTCACACCTATTCACAGTTGCTATCCACATACAATATCCCCAGCAGCCACAATATCACAATCAGCTATCAGCTATCAGCTAAGAAATTTTATTACTATTCACCTTTTATTTCCTGCACTGCATAAGGCTACCATTCTGCCTTCCGGGGTTAAGCTCTACCTCCATCTGCACTTCCTGCATTGCATAATGCTACCATTCTTCCTTCCGAGGTTAAGCTCTACCTCCATCTGCATTTCCTGCATTGCATAAGGCTACCATTCTACCTTCTGAGGTTAAGCTCTACCTCCATCCACATTTCCTGCATTGCATAAGGTTACCATTCCGCCTTCCGAGGTTAAGCTCTACCTCCATCCGCATTTCTTGCATTGCATAAGGCTACCATTCTGCCTTCCGAGGTTAAGCTCTACCTCCATTTTGCATGGCTAAAATATCGCCACATTTATCTACACTTCGCATGGGCTGAAAGATCCCCACCTCTATTCACATTTTGCATGGCTGAAATATTGCCAACTTTATTTACACTTCACATGGCTGAAATATCGCCACCTTTATTTTCACTTGCATGACTGAAAGATCGCCACCTCTACTTACACTTGCATCGGCTGAAAGATCGCCACCTTTATTCACACTTGCATCGGCTGAAAGATCGCCAACTTTATTTACACTTTCACGAGCTGAAAGATCGCCACTTATTGCATTTCATGGGCTGAAACATCGCCACTTTATTTATGCTTTCATGGGCTGAAAGATCGTCACTTACTGCATTTCATGGGCTGAAAAATTGCCAAATTATCTGAGGGAGTCATTGTTCGGAGGAATCATTCTCATAGCCCGAGAAGGCCATGTCATGGCCTGAAGATCCCTTTTAATCTCTTATATATCATTACTCAAAGGCGTCATAGTTCGGAGGCATCATTCGCATAGCCCGAGAGCTTATTTTCATGGCCTGTAAATCCTTTATTATACGATTCATGGCTCGAGACATCATGGTCTAAGGACGTCATCCTCACCATCCAAAGACAGCATTCATGGTCCAACAGAAACTTGCATCATGTTTAAATTTAGGCACAATATACGCTTGTATTGTTTATCTGCAGGTAAACCGGTGAGCAACGATCGTCTGAGCAAGAGCGATCCCGCTCTAAGTCCCGCATCTCTATTAGGCTCTAACCATGCATCTCAACCTGAATATCGCGTCCATTCTTGGAAAGACCTCCATTGGCATATTCCGCCGACAGATCCTGAACTACATATGGCCTGATTCCTATAAGACCAGGGATATGTAGGCAGCTCAGGAACCAGAGCACAGTCAAATTCTTCAAACCATTCCTTACGGTCAAATTGGCCATCATATCTTTACCCGACAACTCTTTCATCCATCCCGGGTAAAGAGGGGTAGTTGTTGATACCTAATTTTTCCCTGCATATTTTTTATATGCATAATACCTTTCAAAATAGCATATGTATGCATATATAAGTGTGTTCAAATATTTTATTATTTTTCCTAATTGTTTAAAAGATTTTTAAATCAATTTATTGCCCTATTTTAGCAGTATAAAAACCAATAATTATTCCTCAAATTATCATTTTTGGTGATTAACATATTTTATTCTCATATGTATGCCAAATTATAGCTAAGGTGATATTTACACATTTTTACAAATTTATTTAGTATTTTTAAAGCAAAATTGCATATAATTGCAATTTAGCCTATTTTAAGATTTAATTGTGTTTATAGTTATAAAAATTGATTCCGGTATTTTTAATTTAATATTTATGTGTTATTTATTAATTTAGTACCTTTAATTTATTTTCAGAAATCATTTTACTATTTTTATAAAATTAAAGAGGGAAAAAGTGGCTATTTAAATACTAGCCCTATTTTATTTTAATTATAGCCCAAATCAACCTCCCAATTAAACCCCAATTTCAATTTCAAACAGACTAGCCCAATCCCTAAATTACCTGCCCCTACCCCGGTTATTTTACCCGCCCGGCTTCCCCTTTTGATCCAGGTCATTGATCATTTTGATCAACGGCCACAATTCCCCCTTTCTTTTTTAATTCACAAACACCCATAACCCTTGTGAGCACGTGATTTTTGCCCTAAGCAAATTATTCCAAAAGTTTCAACTAAAATGATTTTACATTTTTTGTGAATTTTGTTGAATTTTGTGTAAATTGGTTGCATGATAATTCATATAAAAATACAAAAATATGCATTTGCATTTAGGGATATAATTTCACAATTTTTGTATTAAGTAGGTATTAATTCATTTTAGAACAAAATTTAAAGAAAATCACAAAAATAGTTTTTTTCGGCACTTTCATTTGTTAATTGTTGCATTTATCTTTAAATAGATTTTTGAACAATTTGAGGAATTAAATAGTTTAATTAGGTATTTGTTTTAATTGTTACATTTTTATAAAAGCAAAAAAATACAAGATAAAATACAAAAAATAAAACAAAAATAAAATATAAAAGCAAAAGAAATAAAATAAATTGAATACAAGAAATTGGGCTGTTATGTTTAATTTGGAGCCCAAATACACTCAGCACCAGCCCAACCCAATCCGCCCCAACCCGGCCTGCTTCCTCATTAAGAAAAACGACGCCGTTTGGCGTCGTTGGATCTGAACCATCCATGTTTTTAATCCAACGGCTTAGATTCGATATCATTAATTAATAAAAGTGTTTGAATATATTTCATAACCCTAAACGACATAAGCCTTCTTCCTCGTATACTCCTCCTTCACCACCGTCGACCTCGCCTAAATCCTACCGCCAGCGAGTGGTACTTCTGTCAACTCACTCAAAAATAACACCGTAAAATCCTCTCACCGTCCCCATCGTGAATCTCTTACCCTTTTCTTTCAAAACCTAGCCCAAACCCTCGAATCCTCGTCGGAAGGTTTTTTGGCCATGACGCCGGTCACTCCTTTCGACCCCAAATTAACACCCTGATACCCTCTCTTCTTCCTTTATCCAACCCCCATGGTATTCTACCTCGACTCTGTCCGGAGCGTCTCGAATATTGAATTAAAATTTTTTGGCCAAAGTCCAAAATAACCCAATCGAGCCCAGATTAACACCATAAGACCGCCTGGTCTTCCCCTATCAGATCCCCATGGGCGCTTGGCTCAAATGTGACCGGAACAGTTCGAATATCGATTTCAAGTTTTCCGGCGAAACCCTAGATAAGTTTTTCTTCAACTTTTTCCTTTCTTTTGTTTAATTTTTGTCTTTTTATGCATGTGCTTTTTCGTGTTCAGTCCAATTTCAACAATAAGGTTTAGTCATCGATTGTTTTCTTGTGTTGGTTGTTTTCTTCTTTTTAATCAATCTCCTGTTCTTTTCTTTGTTATTGATTAGTCCCAATACCTCTTAACTATAGTATAGCCATAGTTTGATAATTCTGACTTTTAATGTAGCAATTAGGTTAATCTCAGTGGCAATGGTGCATAATTCTGATTTGGTTAATTCTAGGAGTTTTTAAATTTTCTTTGCTTCAGCATCCTTGATTAATTTGGTTTTGATTTTCTAGTTTAATTGTCACTATTTTAATCTTGATCTGATTTTGTTAAATGTTTAAATGATAGCTTAAGTAATAGAACTTTCTGTTATTTGATTAGTTTTAGTAATAATAATAATTTGTTCATGATCTAAACTTGTTGGAATTAGGATCTCTAATTGTTTTTATTAGATTTCAATTTGTTAGTTTAATTTCTGTTTGTTTTGTTAGTTTAATTTTGTTTTTCCTGATTAGAATTATAGGAATCCATTAATGAGGTAAGGGTATTATAGGAATTGTAATGGGTATAGAACCTTCTAGAATGGACCTTAGTATAGATTTCAATAAAATAGGTGTAGCTACTTGTATAACAAGTCAGAAATGAGGGGTAAAAAAATACAAATAAACAGGGACTAATGTGTGAAAAGGAAAATCTGAAATTCCCTCCAAATTATGTCTATAAAAGGACATATCCCTTACTTGTAAAAAAAAAAAAAAAAAA
>NW_017670671.1:426309-451507 GCF_001879085.1 Nicotiana attenuata
AAAAAAAAAAAAAAAAAAAAAAATTAATTGTTTTTCAGCCTCCAAAAGTTCCCCCCAAAATTTCCACTTCAATTTCAGATCTGCTTTTGAAATTTAAGCCTTCAAAAAATCCAAAAACAATAGATAATCAATAGAAAATCCAAAAATATTACTGTTCCATTAGATAATTCAAGTTAGTTTTGAATTCTAATTGCTGAATTCTATTCCTCTAGTTCCAGAAATTTCAGAGATTCATTAGTTTGATTTAAGAGCAATTTTTGAGTTGGATTGATTGATTTTGGATAAGTTCTGATTTGTTGAAGTTGTTATAGGGAAATTCGAGTAAATTTGGGTTAACTAATTGGGTGTACTGATTTCCTGGGTTATTTCTGAAGTATTTTGGTACTGCTTGGATTACTCTGTCTATCCTGTTTGATTTTCAAAACATTCCTGGGCTTCGAGTTTGACTTTGCACTACTGCTGCTTCTCATCTCTATTGCTGACCTCCTCATCTTGCTTTTAATTAAATCTCAGGTACATTTCTAGCCTTTGTAGAATATGCCAAGGATCAATGTGAAGTTAATTTGGAAGTTCAAGCAATAAATGATTGTTTGACTCACTTCAGAGCTGTTTATCCTGTCCTTGTTTTTATTTAGTTCAAATGCATATAATAATCATGTAATTCAATTCCTATATTGTATATAATGATTAGGTAGCTTAAATCTGATATTAAACTGGACTATAACAGGCCTGCTTATATTGTTACTTGATTGATTGAAATAGTTTAATTGAAGTTAGTGACATGTTAAGTTGTTAGATAAAACATGAGTTAATTGTTCAGTTGTTTTTATTGGATATTGTAAGATATTGGCATGGCTGTGAACTGTGATGTTGCTTGCTTGATATAATCCTAAGGATTGTATAGATAAATTCATAAGCAATAATTTTCATGTCTTTGGATATAGAATCAGATTTGTAGTCATTGTGTGTTGTGAGTATATTTTGATTCCAGGTTTGAGACTTCAAATTTTAAATAAAAGTAATCACCTAGAGCTTCAGTATAAAAAAAATCAGAAAATATGCGAACAGCTGGATTCGCAAATTGCTTTGTTAAATTGAATTGTAATTAGTGATTGCTTAGTTTGAATTCTCATAACTGATAGGGATTTGAGCTTAAAAACGTTCTATTGGTTAAATTGAATTAATAAGCTTGGCAGCTTTGATTGACTCTGTCAGGCCCAAACGACTGCCTGCAGTCACACTCTTCAGCCCAGGCCCACGATTGGCCTGCCCTTTGGGCACACCTGATTAATAATCTTTTATGGGGGCTACATTCAAACCCAAAAAATGGTTAAGGACTGGCATTCATATGGGTTCATGATTCGAATGTTATAACTATTAGATGATATTAATTAATTAAGACTTTTCTCTTTATTATTAGAGACACATTAAGATAGAAAATTATAGATTGCTTTAGGTTTGCCTTTTAATAATAAAACGAGATGAGCCTTGCTAAACAATACATTAAATTGTGGGGCCCTTGATAAAAGTTATACAAAAATACTTAGACTTCGGGATGGACCGTTTATTGAATTTCATGGTCCTCCCCAATGATAATAAACGCGTAGTTGCTTTAGGCGCGTATTTTAATAATATTACCTTTTTAAATACGGGTGCACATTTATGTGACCCAAATCTAAATCTCAACGAAGTCGAAATGTGTCAAAAGCCACGGGTGCACTGGTGTGACGTGGTTCGAGATACATTTTCACGACGTTGCAATTCTTAATAAAAATAAATATATAATAAAAGTGGGTTATTAATAAAAGGCACATAAGGTAGAACATGTTTTGAAATCAGATAAAATCGAATACAACAGTTGAGCGACCGTGCTAGAACCATGGAATCCGGGAATGCCTAACACCTTCTCCCGGGTTAACAGAATTCCTTACTCGGATTTCTGATTCGCGGACTGTTAACAGAGTCATGTTTTTCCTCGGGTCGGGATTCAACCGGTGACTTGGGACACCATTAATCTCCCAAGTGGCAACTCTGGAATCTTTATAATTAAATCCCGTTCCGATTGTTCTTTAAGTGGAAAAACTCCTTTACGCCCTTACGGGTGTAGTAGCGAAAAAGGAGGTGTGACAGCTCTGGCGACTCTGCTGGGGATACAAACCCAGAACTTTGGTTCAGGATTTAAGAATTCGAGCTTAGAGTAATTGTTATGTTTGGCTTTATCTGATTTTCTTACATGTTTCATGTCTTATGTGCTAAGTGTTTTACCGCTTTGATATTATTTGGACGGTATATATAAACTGTGCCGAAACCCTTCTCTTCTCACCTCCGGAGATGTGCTTACTGGTTTAGATTCCCTATTCTGTTAGTGTCATACCTTGAAATAAGAAAGAGGCCGGACAAGTTACTAAGCCAGACGATCCTGCGGGTCCCCGGTACGTAGCCCCCTCCTCGACTCGAGTTGTCCGTTCGGGTACACAGTCTAGAACAGATACCCAGGTTTTGAACCTAGAATAACTTGACCTCATACCGGATCCCTAGTAGGAGCGCTTATTTGCATCACGTGCATATGACTTAGGGGACTCGACACAGGGGTTGGGTCCGTCTAGGACAGGTAACCGGATATGAAAAGACCACCATGATGCATTTTACGTGTTGCATTTATTTGTCTCGGACTCGCATGCTGACCGGCTTGAATATTTGGGAAATGTGGAAAGAAATAATAGTGTAGAGAGTTAATTTCATGATTTAGTAAGAAACAATGCCCAAGTAGTGCCGAAACTCTGCCGGATTTTTGAGAAAATAAGAGAAGTGTTTGATGCCAATGGAAAAAGAAAAAAAATTTTGTTTTATGTGTCAATTGAAAAGCAAAACAAATAGTTTTTATGTTTTTTAGAAATAGTTTGTTAATGAAGAAAAAAAAACAAAAAGATTTTTATTTCCAAGTTGTTGAAAAGAAAATACAAAAAGAGTTTTTGTTTTTGAAAATAGTTAGTTTATTTGCCCGAACTACGCTGGTTTGATTCTCACCGGGTGTGAGATACGTAGGCAACCCTCACTGGGTCCAACCATCCCTTTGCAAAAATAGCCAAAAAAAAATGTCAAATTTTTAATTTTGCCATAAATAAGTCGGGAGAGGTTATTCTTGTCTAAAACAAGCCGAATGTCTCCAAAGGGGTGCCGGAAGGCTGTTTTTTAAGAACGGCCACTTTGAGTCATTTCTCAATAGTTAGCAGACACAACCTTAAAATCTTCTCCCCGAAGTGCTGAAAGGCCGTATCTGCAAGACAGTCTTTATTTTGAAACTAGAACTGTGAATGGAAAAATAGTGTCATTTTTCTTTTAGGTCAAATAAGTGATTAAATCGCCTTAATAAATGTGCAGGATGAGCACGACTAGAAATGAACCATTTTCAATAATGCATAAAATCCCTTTGGAGTTATGACTATGGTGGAACGATTTAGGCGGAGAAGGGCAAAGTGAAGTCAAGAAATATCTGAAAGGGCTTACGGGTCTATTAGAGATTGTGCCACGAGGAGACATTATACGAGCATTGGTCACTTGTTGGGACTCGTCACATAACGTGTTCCATTTCCCCGACTTTAAGCTTACCCCGACGTTAGAGAAGATAGCTGGTTACACTGGAAAAGATGAGGTCCCCTTAAGGAACAAGTACTTAATTGCTCCGAGAACTGTAGCCGTGCATAGATTTTTAGATTCCCTGAAGATAAGCCGGACGGTTCATAATTCAGATTTGGCAAACGGTTTTTGTGCTCCACAATTCATATATCACCGGTATGGCCACATTGGCGGATTCAACAACCCGGAAAGCAAGATATACAGCAAAGGAAACCGCCAAAAGTGGGAGGAGCATAGACGTTTCGCTTTTATGGTAGTTTTTCTGGGGCTTGTGGTATTTACGAGAAAATATGGGAATATTGATATAAAAGTAGCCGGGGTCGTCAGTACTCTAATGACTCAAGCCAACAGTACTCTTGCGCCTATGATATTAGCCGACATCTTCCGTGCTTTTACAGCTTGCAAGGCCGGGGGAGATTTCTTCGAGGGGTGCAATTTACTGTTGCAAATGTGGATGACCGAGCATCTATGCCATCGCCCTCAGTTTTTGAGCTATGGATCACTAGAGAAAACGTGCATAGAAGAGATTTATACCTGAATTAAAGGGGTCAATCTGCCTGAAGGGTTCACGGGTTGGACAACATATTTTCAGTCCCTCACTGCTAGTCAGATAGAATGGACACTTGGATGGTTGCCCGTTGACGAGGTTATATATATGCCAGCAGCAAAGCCGCATTTCCTTCTGATGGGGCTTAAGAGCATTCAGCCTTATGCCCCATATCGGGTGTTAAGGCAGCTTGGAAGGTGCCAGATAGTGCCGAAGGACGGTGATCTTAGTGCTCAGGTGGTTGAGATTAGCCTGACGGACAGTTCCCTGAAGCACGAGTCTGCCAGATCTGGAATGAATACTTGTGTGCAAGATCGGGCCAAAGGCGAAGTGTCGCCAGGATACCTTGATTGGTATAGGAGAGAATGTGAGCATGAAAGTCCAGCTAAAAGACCTCACATCCGGGAGTTTGCCGAAGCGTCGCAAGAGCAATGGGCTTGGTTAGTCAAAGAAAATGAGTACAAGGCCAAAATAGGAGAGCTGGAAAAGCAGGTCCGGGACCTTAAGTTTGAAAACAGCGTGCAAGCCGCAGCTGACGAGGGAGAGAAAAATAAATTGGCCCAACAAAATGAAGCCTTACGAGCCCAAATTCAAAGGATGATGACAGCAGCTGAAAACCCTGTCAGAAGCGCTAAGGATGCAAAACTCATAGAAAATTTGAGACAGAAGGTGAATGACTACAGTTTTGATCTCAACAAAGCAGAACGGGAATTGGCCGAGGTTCGGAGACAATTGGCTAAAAATGCAGGAGAGCGAGCCCGCATGATTAAGCAGTTGAGAGAAGAACATGATAAAGAGGCCACTAGATTGAAGGAAAAGGTCATTGCCACAGAGAAAAAAATGGCCAAGCAGGTAAGAGAATTTAAGGTAGAAAGAGAACATTACTACACAGCATTAGCACAACTGGAAATGGACCTGCAACAACTTCAGGAGCAAAATCAACAGACTTTGGATGCCAGAGCTCAACAGATAGGGCGGTTACTTCAGGAAAAGTGCATAATCAGGGAGAGAATTCTAGCTATTCCTCACTATATTACCAAGAAATGCCTAATGTGTGAAGACATGACTCAGACTACCTTCTTTGCCTCGGTAATGATATTTGTGAAGCAGATAATGAGTGACCTGGACAAACTTCAAAGGGAACTTGCATATAGGCCCGTGGCGAGACCGAACGATGTCCCCCGGGCACCAGGATCCTTAATGTACTCATGAGTGTCATTTGAGTCTGTATGTCCTGTACTAGAGTCTGTCAATTGTCGGAGTCTGTATTTTCTTTTCTGCATCTTAATTTTAAAATAGAATAGTTGATGTTGGAGTCTATAGTTTTGCTTGTCATTTGTCTTAATATGTGAGTCTTGAGTCCTTGTAATCGAAGTATTTGCTATCAATAAAATTGAAAATTCCCAACAAAAAAAAACATTTTGCTTTATTTTGCTTTCATTTTCATAAACTACGTAGGCAATCTTTATAGGATCCGACCGTGTCTAAATAAGTAGGAGAGTAAAGAGAAAAATAGTAAAAAGAAAATAAAACCTGAAAGATGGAAGAAAGAGAGTCAAAGAAAAACAAAAGAGAGAAACTACAATAAAGGAAACAAAGGCAAAACAATAAAGGAAACAAAGGCCAGAGCGGGAATAAAAGAAAAAATAGTCGCAATTGGAAATAAAGAAAGCCGGGATGACGCAAGCAGTCGAGCAAGTGCATAATAGAAATCGTTAGGTGCATTCATGCCCCAATGTGTGGTTATCCATGTGTTGATGCTCTAACCACTAACGGAATTATTGTTGATGATGAGTTCTGGCAGGTGGTTAAGTCTGCTGGCATTCTGGCAACCCATTCATACAACACTAGTTCTAAGGACAAGGCAAACATGGTCAATCCCGAGCTCGAAGCAAGTATTGTGGAACCGTCTAGGGAAGAAGAGGTGGTGGATGTTAATGCGATGAAGGAAGAGATGTACAAGTTGAAACAACAAATGGCCGAGATGTACCAGGCATGGACAAAGGGACACCCACCTCCATCCTATCCTGCTAATCCCACCTATATCCTACCTCTAGCTCATCCACAAGATCCTCCCACAGTGAACTCATCTCCTGCTTACCCTACTTACCAGCACTACTACGGAACTACTTCCCAAACACCACCACCTCCACCACCTAAACAAATCCCATGTCCCCCACCACCAACTACTCTTGTATTTGTGGCTCCTCCACCCGCCGCACTGCATAGATCTTCAAGCGAACCTCTATTCCCGTCCCATGAAAATCACTATTACCCTCCTGAGCCCACTTTCAAACCTCTTGAACCATACTCTTATACTCCCCATCTGTATATCCCAGCTGAAGAAGAAAAGCCTCCTAAAAACCCCGAGCAGGAGGAGATGATACGTAAGGTGAAAAACTTGGAACAATCATTCCAAAATATGCAAGGTCTCGGAGGACAAGTGAGTGTCGCTTATAAAGACCTATGCTTGTTTCCAGAAGTCCAACTACCTGCGGGTTTCAAGTTACCAAAGTTTGATCTCTATGATGGACATGGCGACCCTGTAGCCCATCTGAGAGGGTTTTGTAGTAAAATGCGAGGGGCTGGAGGAAGAGATGAATTTTTAATGGCGTACTTTAGCCAAAGTCTCAGTGGTGCGGCTTTAGAATGGTACACAAGGCAAGATCATGCCCGATGGTACACATGGGACGATTTAGCCCAAGCCTTTGCAAGCCACTTTCGATACAACCTTGAGATTGTCCCTGATCGTCTTTCTTTGACCAAGATTGAGAAGAAACCTGGAGAAAGTTTTAGAGAGTATGGATTTCGGTGGAGGGAGCAGGCCGCAAGGGTCGATCCTCCGATGAAAGAGGGTGAGATGGTGGATTATTTTCTGCAGGCTTTAGAGCCTACTTATTACGGTCATCTTGTGTCAGCAGTTGGGAAAACTTTTAATGAAGTAGTGAAGATGGGAAGCATGGTGAAAGAAGGTTTGAAGTCCAATAAAATTATGAGTTATTCCGCAATAAAAGCAACTACTCAAGCCATCCAGACTGGTACTGCAGGGGTATTGGGAAAGAAGAAGAAGGAAGAAGTTACAGTGGTGGAGTCGAGAGCATGGTCCAGGGGTCCTTCACCATATTATCACCAACCTCGCCCACATCCCCAAACCTACCCACACACCCCATATAGCCCACCACAACATTACTACCCACCTCCCATTCCTCACTTCTCAGTTCACCACGCACAAACTTATCCTCAACCTCAAACACCCTGGCGTGCACCCACCCCACAAAACACCTACCATACTCAAAACACATACCCACCGCCTAGAACCTATAGAAATCCTAGTGGAACCGGCCTACGACCTAACCCTGCTGCCAAAAATGACAGATTGCAAAAGAAGAAGACTTTCACTCCGTTAGGAGAATCTTATACTAGCTTGTTTCACAGATTAAGACAGCTGGGCATGCTGAACCCAATTGAACCAAAAATACCAAATCCTCCCCCAAGGAACCTGGACCATTCAGTAAATTGTGAGTATTGCTCAGGAGCGCCAGGGCATGATACGGAGAAATGTTGGCACTTGAAAACTGCCATTTAGGAACTTATTGATACACGGAGAATTGAAGTGCAGGCTCTGGAGACTCCCAATATCACGCAGAATCCATTACCAACTCATCATGAGGCTCACGTGATCGAGTTAGTGCAGAAGGGAGAATACCAGAAGCCGTCGCAAACTGTGATGATGATTAAGGCAAGTGAGAATAAAGCAAATGAGAAATTGATTGGTGGGAAGGCATTGGTCGCAGTGGAACAGACAGTTAGTGAACCAGTGATGATAGTGAAACCAGAACCTGTTAAAGTGACAATACCAGGAGCAGTGGTTAAGCCTGTGTTAGTTGTCAAAGGCGCTCGTACCGAACCGGTTATCATTAAACCGGTGACGCAGTTGCCTGTGGTTAGTGAAAAGGCCGTCCCGTGGAATTATGACCGGGTGACTGTGATGTACAGAGGAAAAGAAAATAAAGAAGAAGTGTGTGAAACTCATGGGTTGACTAGATCAGGGAGATGCTTTGCCCCTGAAGAATTGAGAAAGGTTAGAGCAGTTAAAGACAACCCAGCACCAGTGAAAAAGGTTGTTACTGAAGAAGAGGCTGAAGAATTTTTGAAAAAGATGAAAGTACAAGATTATTCAATCGTGGAACAATTGAGGAAAACCCCGGCACAGATCTCATTATTGTCTTTATTGATCCATTCGGATGAGCATCACCGGGCGTTGATGAAGATTCTGAATGAAGCCCATGTGGCAGATAAAATCACTGTAAATTATCTTGAGAAGATTGCAAACAAAATTTTCGAGGTTAACAGGGTAACGTTTTCTGATGACGAGTTGCCATTGGAAGGAACCGAGCATAATAGAGCCCTTTACCTCACAGTGAAGTGTGAAGATTCTGTGGTGACTCGGATGTTAATTGATAATGGGTCTAGCGCACACATTTGCCCTCTCTCCACTCTAGAAAGGTTGAAAGTGGACAGTGAAAGAATTCATAAAAATAGCATCTGTGTACGGGGATTTGATGGCGGAGGGAAGGACACAGTGGGAGATATAGTGTTGGAATTGACAATAGGACCGGTGGAATTTACAATGGAGTTCCAGGTACTTGACGTGGTTGTTTCTTATAATCTCTTGTTAGGTCGGCCCTGGATTCATGCCGCAAAAGCAGTGCCATCTACTTTGCATCAAATGGTCAAGTTTGAATGGGACCGGCAGGAAATTGTGGTCCATGGGGAGGAAAATTCTTGTAATGCCATTACGCCTTTCGAGGAAGTTGAGGATGATAAAGGCCCGTGGGTGTACCAAGTTTTGGACACAGTGCCAGTTGCTAAAATCCCGGAAGGGGAGTGTGTTTCTAAGCCAAGGGTAGCTGCTACATCTGTCATGGTGGCGTCGGAGATGATAAGGAATGGATTCTTACCCGGAAAGGGTTTGGCTTCATTGCAGGGCATCATACAGCCGGTGTCTCTTCCGGGAAATCTAGATACTTTCGGGTTAGGCTTCAAACCCACTGCTGCTGACATAAAAAGAGCCAAAAAGATGAAAAAGAAAGTGTGGACCATTCCAAAACCCATTCCCCGCCTTTCCCGTTCTTTTGTCCGGCCTGGTACTGAAAGGTGCCTAGCAACAGCAATGCCCAATTCTATGGTCGAGCCAGACACCGAGCTGATCGAGAGGTTTGAGAAACTGTTCGATGAGGTGAATGTGCTGGAGGCAGGTGAAGGTCCAAGCAAGGCAGATGTGCAATTCATAGGGCCCTATGGAAAGCTTAATAACTGGGAAGCTACTCTCTTCCTATCCGGAAGGAGTCTTGGTAGTTAGTTTTTGATTTCCTTTCAGTTTAATCTGAGTTATTTCAAGGTTGTAATTCGGATGCTATGTTCCGTCCGTTTGGACGAGTAAAACCTTGTTATCTTAAAAATTAATGAAATGCAATTACTTTCTTTTCTTCATTTTTCCTTCCTGATAGCTTTATTTTTGCCTTTCTTTTCTTTCTTGTATAGTTCCTTTTGTGCTGGATTCACTGATATGTCATGCATGAGGAATCTTCGGCCTAGTCTTGAATACCAATCTAACTCGGAAATAATAATACATGAAATTGAGTGTGATGATGATGTAGAATATGGTGATGAAGAAGCCTTTGAAGAAATCAGTAAAGAATTAAGTCAGTTTGAAGAAAAACCCAAACCTAATCTGAATGACACAGAGGCGATCAATTTAGGGGATCAGGATAAAGTACGGGAAACAAAAATAAGTGTTCATTTGGAACCCGAGCTTAGAAAAGAGATAATCAAAGCGTTGTTTGAGTACAAAGACATTTTTGCATGGTCGTATGACGATATGCCTAGTTTGAGTACTGACCTGGTGGTCCACAAGTTGCCCATTAACCCAGCATGCCCTCCTGTTAAGCAGAAGTTGATGAAATTCAAGACAGACATCAGTGTGAAAATCAAAGAAGAGGTTACCAAGCAGTTTGACGCAAAGGTCATCCGGGTCACAAAGTATCCCACCTGGTTAGCTAATGTTCTGCCTGTGCCATAGAAAGATGGAAAGAACAGAGTGTGTGTTGATTACCGTGATCTCAATAAGGCGAGTCCGAAAGACAACTTCCCACTGCCGAATATCCACATATTGATTGACAACTGTGCCAAACATGAGATTGGTTCCTTTGTGGATTGTTACGCAGGTTACCACCAGATATTGATGGATGAGGAAGATACGGAAAAAACATCATTCATCACGCCTTGGGTAACGTACTGTTATAGGGTCATGCCATTCGGGTTGAAGAATGCAGGGGCAACATATATGAGGGCGATGACTACCATGTTCCATGATATGATACATCGGGAAATTGAGGTCTATGTAGATGACGTGATCATAAAGTCAAGAAAGCAATGCGATCATGTCAAGGACCTGAGGAAGTTTTTTCAGAGACTCCGCAGGTACAATCTTAAGCTTAATCCAGCGAAGTCTGCATTTGGAGTCCCGTCTGGGAAATTGTTGGGGTTTGTGGTAAGTCGACGCGGTATTGAGTTAGACCCGTCCAAGATCAAGGCCATTCAAGAACTGCCACCGCCAAAGAACAAAAAAGAAGTGATGAGTTTGCTTGGGAGATTAAACTATATCAGCAGGTTCATTGCCCAGCTTACAACGATTTGTGAACACATCTTTAAGCTACTAAAGAAGGATGCTGTGGTCTGATGGACGGATGAATGTCAGGCAGCATTTGACAAGATTAAAGACTATTTGGCTAGTCCACCTGTGTTGGTCCCGCCGGAGCCGGGAAGACCCTTGATCCTTTATCTGACAGTGTTGGATAACTCTTTTGGCTGTGTACTGGGGCAGCATGACATCACAGGAAAGAAGGAACAGGCAATTTACTATCTCAGCAAGAAGTTTACGTCTTACGAGGTGAAGTATACCCAGCTTGAGAGGACATGTTGTGCCTTGACTTGGGTAGCATAGAAATTGAAACATTACCTGTCAGCATATACTACTTATCTCATCTCTCGGTTGGATCCATTAAAGTACATCTTTCAGAAGCCCATGCCCACTGGGAGGCTCGCGAAGTGGCAAGTTTTGCTTACAGAGTTTGATATTGTTTATGTGACCCGAACTGCAATGAAAGCACAAGCATTGGCTGATCATCTGGCTGAGAATCCGGTCGATGAAGAATATGAACCTTTGAAGACATATTTTCCCGATGAAGAGGTAATGCATGTTGATGAAGTAGAGCAAATTGAGAAGCCGGGTTGGAAATTGTTCTTTGATGGGGCTGCTAATGCCAAAGGTGTCGGGATAGGGGCAGTACTTATTTCTGAGGCAGGGCAACACTACCCTGTTACAGCTCAACTCTGTTTCTATTGCACCAATAACATGGCTGAATATGAGGCGTGTATTCTGTGTTTGAGGTTGGCTATAGACATGGGTGTCCAAGAGATCTTGGTCATGGGTGACTCGGATCTGTTGGTTCACCAAATTCAGGGAGAATGGGAGACACGGGACTTGAAGCTTATACCATATCGACAGTGCTTGCATGATCTGTGTCAACGATTTCAGTCCATAGAATTCAAGCACATTCCCAGGATTCATAATGAGGTCGCAGATGCGTTACTACTTTGGCATTATTGTTGCATCATCCGGATAAAGCTTACGTGGACCCTTTGCAGTCCGGGATCAGCATGCGTACTGTAACATGATTGAAGAAGAAGTTGAGGGTGAGCCGTGTTCCGTGATATCAAAGAATATCTCAGGATGGGAGTGTATCCGGCACAGGCTACAGGGGATCAAAAGAGAGCAATTCGACGCTTGGCAAGCGGATTTTTCTTTAGTGGAGGAGTGTTGTACAAAAGAACGCCGGATCTTTGTTTATTAAGGTGCATAGATGCCAAACAAGCTACAGTTATCATGACTGATGTACATGCGGGAGTCTGCGGACCTCATATGAGTGGATATGTATTGGCGAAGAAAATTCTCCGAGCCGGTTACTATTGGCTCACTATGGAATGGGATTGCATCGGTTTCGTACGCAAATGTCATCAGTGTCAGGTACATGGAGATTTAATTCATTCCCCTCCGTCTGAATTGCATACAATGTCAGCGACATGGCCTTTCGTTGCTTGGGGAATGGATGTCATTGGGCCGATCGAGCCAGCGGAATCGAATGGCCACAGGTTTATTCTGGTAGCTATTTATTATTTCACCAAGTGGGTGGAGGCGAAAACTTTTAAATCTGTGACCAAGAAGGCTGTGGTTGATTTTGTGCATTCCAACATCATATGTCGCTTTGGAATTCCGAAGGTAATCATCACGGACAATGGCGCCAACCTCAACAGACATTTGATGGTGGAGACATGTCAGCAGTTTAAGATCACGCACCGCAACTCTACCCCATATCGTCCCAAGGCGAATGGAGCGGTCGAAGCAGCTAATAAGAATATCAAGAAAATACTTTGGAAGACGGTAGAAGGGTCCAGGCAATGGCACGAGAACTTACCTTTTTCACTGTTAGGCTATCGCACTACTGTCCGCACTTCAGTAGGAGCGACTCCTTATTCGCTGGTGTATGGTACTGAGGCAGTAATACCTGCAGAAATTGAGATCCCGTCCCTTCAGATCATTACCGAGGCGGAGATTGATGATGATGAATGGGTCAAAGCCCGCTTAGAACAGTTGAGTTTAATTGATGAAAAGAGATTGGCAGCAGTATGTCACGGACAATTATACCAGCAGAGAATGGCGATGGCGTACAACAAGAAAGTGCGTCCGAGGAAGTTTGAAGTAGGGCAATTGGTGTTGAGACGTATCTTGCCTCATTGGGCCGAAGCAAAGGGAAAATTGCTCTGAACTGGCAGGGGCCATTTATTGTAACCAGAGTATTGTCAAACGGCGCATTATATTTGACAGATGTAAAAGGGAAATGTGTAGAAATGGCTATCAACTCTGATGCAGTCAAACGATACTATGTATGATTTCTTTGTCTAAATTTTAGTTGATTGTATTTGGCATATTTTGAAATTGAAATTACGAAGGCATTTTGTTCTGCTATCCAAACACTTTTATCCTTTGTTACCCTTTTGAGCCTTATTATAATTTCTTTCATATCCCTCTTTCGGAATCAATATAAAACTCGGAAACATAAGCAGGGAAGATCAGTGGAGAAACAAGAAGAACAGTCCAAAAGAAAAGAAAAGAAAAGAAAAAGAAAATAAGAAAAGGAAAAGAAAGAAAAGAAAGAAAAAGAGAAAAGAAAAATGAAAAAGAAAAGAAAAGAAATGAAAAGAAAAGAGAGGAAGTGAAAGAAAGGAAAGACTGCAACAACAAAGGAAGTTTTATGACCTGAACTACGTTTGACTTGATCCCGAAAGGGTACGTAGGCAGCTTCTCTCTGAGGTTCAGTCACAACAAAATAAAAGTCCAAAAATCTCCAAGAAAGGAAACTGCGGCAGAAGTTGTGATTGTAAGAAATCCGATTCTGAAAGTTGTAATGTTGAACCCATGTTGAAATGTTTCAAGCCTTTTATACCTTTCTTTCTAATCTCATCCAAAAGCCTGCATTACGGTCCAAAGAAAGACCTTCCGATCAATCTTCAAGAAGTGCCAGTACAAGCAAGATAATAGTGATTCATGTCGAGGACAACACTCCGGTACCAGAAAAATGATGAAAATGAGAGAGTCTTATTGGTGAAAACCCTCACAGGCACCATAAGGCGACGTGAGCTGAGAGAAATAAAAATGAGAGAGTCTTATTGGTGAAAACCCTCACGGGCACCGTAGGGCGAAGTGAGTTTTGAGAGATAGCAAAAATGAGAGAGCCTTATTGGTGAAAACCCTCACGGGCACCGTAAGGCGAAAGTGAGTTTTTTTTTCAGACGGGCAAATGAAAGAAGTCTGTGGTTGAAAGGTGTTTGAAACATGGCAAAACAAACAAGGTTTGGGTTTTGGCAAAAATTGGGTTTTGAAAGTATGGAACAGCAAATGTGGCAATTGAAAGTTAATTGGTTGGAAAGACTAGGCTGGTTAATCCAAAATGCATGGCACAATCAAGGGTACCAGTCGTTCCACTCAGATAAGTCCTATCCTTTTTTCTCTTCATTACAAATCATCCGTTTTCATAGTCTTTCTATTCTTAACCTTCGAGGTCATTGCATTTTATTCTCTTGAAGTCTGTCTATAAGATGTTTCAGTGTCAGTTCTATTCAAAAACAAAAGAAGGATGTCAACGTTAACTACCAGCTTCCCAGTTATATGGTACAACAAGGTTGGAATATATCGAAAGAAAGTAAGGCATGAAGGACCAATGGAAATCCCATCAGTGGGGTAATTAGATAATTGTGGAGGAAAAACAAAGTTTCAAAGAAAGGGGTCAGAAACACAAAACAGCAATACGGGATAGAACATTTGGGTCAGAAGGTTGAAAGTCAGTCAGGAAGTCGAAGCGTTTTAAAGCAAGTCCAGGGAAACAAGTTGGAGCAGAGCTAGAAGAAGGAATATACCCAACAAGAATGCCAGCAGCTGACCACATTTTAAACTGACAAGATTTTTCTTTGATTGAAACAGGGGAAGAAGTTTCGGAGAAACTCTCCATAAGGAAAGGCAGCATCCAAACAGGTATGACTAGAAATTCTCAGGACCCTCCTGGAAAATGGGACTTAGTCTAAATTTCAAAACAATCATGAGAAACATAATTTAGCATAAATGTATTCTAAAGGAGTATAAGTTTGTTTTAAAGTTTGCATGTTTAAAATAGGTTTCAATTAAGATTTTTCAAGACCCTCCTGGATAATGGGACGTAGTTTTAAGGTCGGTTTAGATAACAAGATATAGTGGAAGTCGTACCTTTAGTAGATATAACTTAGGTTAAAACTGTCGTTTAACTAGTAGTTGTCAGGACCCTCCTCGATAATGGGGAATAGTTTAAGACCTTTTTGATAAAAATGTAGTGGAACTAATACCTTTAGAAGATATAACTTAGGTTCGTAATTGTTAGGAGCTGTCAAGACCTCCCTGGATAATAGGACTTAACTTTCAAATTCTTATAATAGTTGGCAAAATAATTAAGTTTAACACTGACCCATGTGCCCAGCTATGAAACTGGGGCAAGAAATTTTCTTTGTTTGTTATTTTGTTGAAGTCAGGCGCCCACCTGGAGAACAAGGGAATATATTTCAAGTTTCAGCAATCAGGCGCCCACCTGGAAAACAAGGGAATACATTTCAAGTTCAACAATCAGGCGCCCACCTGGAGAACAAGTGAAGTACAATTCAAGTTTTAGCTTTCAAATTTTTAGTAATATTTGGTAACATGATGCGCCCAACCACCGAACTGGGGCAGAAAATCTTCTTTGTTTGTCTATTTTGTTGCAAGCAGGAGCACACTTGGAGAACAAGGGAATACTTTTCAAAATCAGCAAGCAGGAGCCCACCTGGAGAACAAGGGAATACTTTTCAAAGTCAGCAAGCAGGAGCCCACCTGGAGAGCAAGGGAATACAATTCAAACGCAGCATTCAGGCACCGACCAGGAGAACAAGGGAAGTACAATGCAAATTTTATCTTTCAAGCTTTAATATTTGGTAACATAACGCGCCCAGTCATCAAACTGGGGCAGAAAATTTCTTTGTTTGTGTATTTTGTCGAAGTCAGGCGCCCACCTGGAGAATAAGGGAATACATTTCAAACGCAGCAGTCAGGCACCCACCTGGAGAACAAGGGAAGTATAATGCAAACTCTATCTTTCAAGTTTTAATCTTTGGTAACATAACGCGCCCAGTTATCAAACTGGGGCAAAAAAATTTCTTTGTCTTGTATGTTTGTTGCAACCAGGAGCCCACCTGGAGAACAAGGGAATATCTTTCAAATTCAGCAAGCAGGAGCCCACCTGGAGAACAAGGGAATACTTTTCAAATTCAGCAAGCAGGAGCTCACCTGGAGAACAAGGGAATACTTTTCAAATTCAGCAAACAGGAGCCCACCTGGAGAACAAGGGAATACTTTTCAAATTCAGCAAGCAGGAGCCCACCCGGAGAACAAGGGAATACATGTAAAAGTTCAACAATCAGGAGCCCACCTGAAGAACAAGGGAATACATTTCAAGCGCAGCAGTCAGGCACCCACCTGGAGAACAAGGGAAGTACAATCCAAATTTTAGCTTTCAGTTTTTAATATTTGATAACATGCTGTATCCAGCCACCAAACTGGGGCAGAGAAATTTTCTTTGTTTGTCTATTTTGTTGCAAGCAGGAGCCCACCTGGAGAACAAGGGAATACTTTTCAAAATCAACAAGCAAGAGCCCACCTGGAGAACAAGGGAATACTTTTCAAAATCAGCAAGCAGGAGCCCACCTGGAGAACAAGGGAATATTTCTCAAATTCAGCAAGCAGGAGCCCACCTGGAGAACAAGGGAATACTTTTCAAGCGTAAGCAACCAGGAGCCCACCTGGAAAATGGGCACGTATTTCAAATTACATCAATCAAGCATCACTCGAAGGAATGGCAAAACATCACCAATCACAATTCAAGACAACAACAAGAATCCCATCGGAAGAATACAAGATACAAGTTCAAGGCAACACAAGAGCAAGTTTGAAGACGTAGATAGGACTATTTTTGTAATTCATAGATCATAGCTTAGGCTAGCTTCTTTTTATTTTGACATGGTGTAATAAGGAGGTCAACGAGCAGTAGCAGCAACAACAGCAGTGAAATCACAGCTCCTGGTAGTCCCAGCTACCAGATCTTCCCGAACTACACTGACCTGATTCCTGTTTAGCCCAGGATATGTAGGCAACCTCTGAAGCAGGGTGCGGTCAAACTTTTCAAAAATGCTTCACACGGGATATGTGAACGGGCAAAAATCGCTCATTTCCATTCACTTGTCTTTGCACGAAAACACTTCGTGTTTCCGAGCAAAGAGGGGCAGCTGTGAGCACGTGATTTTTGCCCTAAGCAAATTATTTCAAAAGTTTCAAATAAAATAATTTTACAATTTTTTGTGAATTTTGTTTTAATTGGTTGCATGATAATTCATATAAAAATATGCATTTTCATTTAGGGATATAATTTCACAATTTTAGTATTAAGTAGGTATTAATTCATTTTAGAACAAAATTTAAAGAAAATCACAAAAATAGTTTTTTTGGCACTTTCATTTGTTAATTGTTGCATTTATCTTTAAATAGATTTTTGAAAAATTTGAGGAATTAAATAGTTAAATTAGGTCTTTGTTTTAATTGTTACATTTTTATAAAAGCAGAAAAATACAAGATAAAATACAAAAAATAAAACGAAAATAAAATATAAAAGCAAAAGAAATAAAATAAATTGAATACAAGAAATTGGGCTGTTATGTTTAATTTGGAGCCCAAATACACCCATATCCGCCCCAACCCGGCCTGCTTCCTCATTAAGAAAAACGACGCCGTTTGGCGTCGTTGGATCTGAACCATCTAAGTTTTTAATCCAACGGCTTAGATTCGATATCATTAAATTAATAAAAGTGTTCGAATATATTTCATAACCTTAAACGACATAAGCCTTCTTCCTCGTATACTCCTCCTTCACCACCGCCGACCTCGCTGGAATCCTACCGCCGGCGAGCGGTACTTCTGTCAACTCACTCCAAAATAACACCGTAAAATCCTCTCACCGTCCCCGTCGTGAATCTCTTACCCTTTTCTTTCAAAACCTAGCCCAAATCCTCGAATCCTCGTCGGAAGGTTTTTCGGCCATGACGTCGGTCACTCCTTTCGACCCCAAATTAACTCCCTGATACCCTCTCTTCTTCCTTTATACAACCCCCATGGTATTCTACCTCGAATCTGTCCGGAGCGTGTCGAATATTGAATTGAAATTTTCCGGCCAAAGTCCAAAATAACCCAATCGAGCCCAGATTAACACCATAAGACCGCCTGGTCTTCCCCTATTAGACCCCCATGGGCGCTTGGCTCAAATGTGACCGGAATAGTTCGAATATCGATTTCAAGTTTTTCGGCGGAACCCTAGATTAGTTTTTCTTCAACGTTTTCCTTTCTTTTGTTTAATTTTTGTCTTTTTATGCATGTGTTTTTTCGTGTTCAGTCCAATTTCAACAATTAGGTTTAGTCATCGATTGTTTTCTTGTGTTGGTTGTTTTCTTCTTTTTAATCAATCTCCTGTTCTTTTCTTTGTTCCTGATTAGTCCCAATACCTCTTAACTATAGTATAGCCATGGTTTGATAATTCTGACTTTTAATGTAGCAATTAGGTTAATCTCAGTGGCAATGGTGCATAATTCTGATTTGGTTAATTCTAGGAGTTTTTAAATTTTCTTTGCTTCAGCATCCTTGATTGATTTGGTTTTGATTTTTTAGTTTAATTGTCACTATTTTAATCTTGATCTGATTTTGTTAAATATTTAAATGATAGCTTAAGTAATAGAACTTTCTGTTATTTGATTAGTTTTAGTAATAATAATAATTTGTTCATGATCTAAACTTGTTGGAATTAGGATCTCTAATTGTTTTTATTAGATTTCAATTTGTTAGTTTAATTTCTGTTTGTTTTGTTAGTTTAATTTTGTTTTTCCTAATTAGAATTATAGGAATCCATTAATTGTTTTGATGTAGCTGATCCTTAATTAGGTTTAGGGGACTGCTGGATTTGGGTAGTAATTCCAAGATGTTTTAAGGGTATTTTGGAAAGGGAAAAGGGTAGTTTAATCAGGTTTGGTAATTTCTGAAATGAGGTAAGGGTATTATAGGAATTGTAATGGGTATAAAACCTTCTAGAATGGACCTTAGTATAGATTTCAATAAAATAGGTTTAGCTACTTGTATAACAAGTCAGAAATGAGGGGTAAAAAATAGAAATAAACAGGGACTAATGTGTGAAAAGGAAAATCTGAAATTCCCTCCAAATTATGTCTATAAAAGGGCATATCCCTTACTTGTAAAAAAAAAAAAAGTTTTTCAGCCTCAAAAAGTTCCCCCCAAAATTTCCTCTTCAATTTGAGATCTGATTTTGAAATTTAAGCCTTCAAAAAATCCAAAAACAATATATAATCAATAGAAAATCCAAAAATATTACTGTTCCATTAGATAATTCAAGTTAGTTTTGAATTCTAATTGTTGAATTCTATTCTTCTAGTTCCAGAAATTTCAGAGATTCATTAGTTTGATTTTAGAGCAATTTTTGAGTTGGATTGATTGATTTTGGATAAGTTCTGGTTTGTTGAAGTTGTTATGGGGCAATTCGAGTAAATTTGGGTTAACTAATTGGGTGTACTGATTTCCTGGGTTATTTCTGAAGTATTTTGGTACTGCTTGGATTACTCTGTCTATCCTGTTTGATTTTCAAAACATTCCTGGGCTTCGAGTTTGACTTTGCACTGCTGCTGCTTCGCATCTCTGTTGCTGACCTCCTCATCTTGCTTTTAATTAAATCTCAGGTACATTTCTGGCCTTTGTAGAATATGCCAAGGATCAATGTGAAGTTAATTTGGAAGTTCAAGCAATAAATGATTGTTTGACTCACTTCAGAGCTGTTTATCCTGTCCTTGTTTTTATTTAGTTCAAATGCATATAATAATCATGTAATTCAACTCCTATATTGTATATAATGATTAGGTAGTTTAAATCTGATATTAAACTGGACTATAACAGGACTGCTTATATTGTTACTTGATTGATTGAAATAGTTTAATTGAAGTTAGTGACATGTTAAGTTGTTAGATAAAACATGAGTTAATTGTTCATTTGTTTCTATTGGATATTGTAAGACATTGGCATGGCTGTGAACTGTGATGTTGCTTGCTTGATATAATCCTAAGGATTGTATAGATAAATTCATAAGCAATAATTTTCATGTCTTTGGATATAAAATCAGATTTGTAGTCATTGTATGTTGTGAGTATATTTTGATTCCAGGTTTGAGACTTCAAATTTTAAATAAAAGTAATCACCTAGAGCTTCAGTATAAAAAAAATCAGAAAATATGCGAACAGCTGGATTAACAAATTGCTTTGTTAAATTGAATTGTAATTAGTGATTGCTTAGTTTGAATTCTCATAACTTATAGGGATTTGAGCTTAAAAACGTTCTATTGGTTAAATTGAATTAATAAGCTTGGCAGCTTTGATTGACTCTGTCAGGCCCAAACGGCTGCCTACAGTCACACTCTTCAGCCCAGGCCCACGATTGGCCTGCCCTTTGGGCACACCTGATTAATAATCTTTTATGGGGGCTGCATTCAAACCCAAAAAATGGTTAAGGACTGGCATTCATATGGGATCATGGATTCGAATGTAATAACTATTAGATGATATTAATTAATTAAGACTTTTCTCTTTATTATTAGAGACACATTAAGATAGAAAATAATAGATTGCTTTAGGTTTGCCTTTTAATAATAAAACGAGATGAGTCTCGCTAAACAATACATTAAATTGTGGGGCCCTCGATAAAAGTTATACAAAAATACTTAGACTTCGGGATGGACCGTTTATCGAATTTCACGGTCCTCCCCAAAGATAATAAACGCGTAGTTACTTTAGGCGCGTATTTTAATAATATTACCTTCTTAAATACGGGTGCACATTTATGTGACCCAAATCTAAATCTCAACGAAGTCGAAATATGTCAAAAGCCACGGGTGCACTGGTGTGACGTGGTTTGAGATACATTTTCACGATGTTGCAATTCTTAATAAAAATAAATATATAATAAAAGCGGGTTATTAATAAAAGGCACATAAGGTAGAACATGTTTTGAAATCAGATAAAATCAAATACAACAGTTGAGCGACCGTGCTAGAACCACAGAATTCGGGAATGCCTAACACCTTCTCCCGGGTTAACAGAATTCCTTACTCGGATTTCTGATTCGCGGACTGTTAACAGAGTCATGTTTTTCCTCGGGTCGGGATTCAACCGGTGACTTGGGACACCATTAATCTCCCAAGTGGCGACTCTGAAATCTTAATAATTAAATCCCGTTCCGATTGTCCTTTAAGTGAAAAAACTCCTTTACGCCCTTGCGGGTGTAGTAGCGAAAAAGGAGGTGTGACAACCCTAATCATTTTCATTCATCCGCCGCCTCTTAAATCCCTCTCCTCTCTCAAATTCTCTCGAGCATTCCCTAACCATAGCCGCCTCTCACCGTCTTCAACCTTGAAACCACCAGAATCCATGGCTTCTCAGGCCATGGGAGTCTTAAACTCACCTCCCTTTGCTCTTCCACACTTGATACCTGAAGATGCGAGGTCTGACCTTGAAGGTTTTCACCCAGACCTTTGCCGGCTCGAGGTTTCACGGCCATCTCCGGCCTTGCTCCAGCGTATTTTGGTCGTCTTAGCCTGATTCTAACTTCTCCGACTCAGATCAGTGACCTTTTCAAAGCCTTTCTCATTTTTAGGGTTCTTCTGAAACCCTAACCATTCGAGGTTCTCTCCGATTTCTTTAGACTCGTTGTGTATCTGTGCTCTCTTTGAGTTTTCAAATGATTTCCCTAACTTTTCATGCAAAAATTATTTTCAAAAGAACCTTTCTTTTCTGATCTGGGGTTTCCTGAAAATGTTTAAGTATTTCTTACGATTTTCTTTGTCATTCGTGTGTAATTGCCTCTACTGTATCATGCTCTTGTATGTTTCTCTTACTGTGTTTCCTATATCATGTTCTGGTATGCTTTCTATTGTGTTCTTATGTTTTTTCTTTTACCATGTTCTTATATGTTCTTTTACTGAGTTTTATAGTCCGTTCTTGAATGTTCTTTACTGTGTTCTATATGCTCCACGCTTGTGTTTCTTCTACCATGTTTTCCATATTATGTACTCATATGCTTTCTACTATGTTCTGGTATTTCTTCTACTATGTCCAGCTATACTATACCTTTCTATTGTATTCTTTGCTATTTTCCTTCTACTGATCCTTGTTTAAGTTTCTTCTAAGAAAAGACTTTCTTAAGCATTTTCTTTCTACCGTGTTTTCCTACTGTGTTCTTAAGTGTTCTTACTATTTTTCCTCTACTGAATCTTGGTTAAGTTTCTTCTAAAAAGCATGTTTCTTCTACTATTTCCCATTATGTTCTTTGAATCCCTCTACTGTGTTTGCATCATGAAGTTCTGAAAGAAGCATGTTAAAAGCTTCAGTTCTCTTTTGAAACCTCTACACATGTCTCGATTCAATTTGCTTGCCCACTCCTCTTTGCTTTCTAGTTTGGTCGAACTAGCGTTTTATTTTAGAACCCTTAACTCTGTCAGACTGACTTTGAGTCTCTAGACTGAGTTTGGACATTTGTTTTCATACTATGCTGAACTTTATACTAAACTCTTCTACACTGGATTCTTTCTACTGATTTTACAAGGGCATGACAAGTTTCATTCATGTTTAACGTGTCTGTATGCTTTTATATGTGATGAATCTTTCTTCAAGAAGGTTTTCAAACTTGTGATTGAGTCAGAATTCCTTTTAAATAGGTCTAATTGATTTGTTTGCTGATTTTCCATAAGTTAAAAATCTTTCCCATCTTTCTGACTTGGTTCTTTCATACAAAATCTCTAACCTCTGATTTTTTGGCTGTTAATTGATTTTCTTTCCTTAAATTGTACAACCGCGTATTTCAGAAACCCTGTCCTTAAATAACCTTTATGTATTTGCCCTCAATTGCATGCTTTACACAAAGTGTTTATTTAATTCCTTTCCTTAAATGGTTTTACCCGTTTGAATCTGAAACCCTTAATTAAGGGAAGCCTTGTGTAATTAATTGACAATCAGTTTTCAAACTATTTTCTTACCTTATTTCTTCCTGCTTTCTGCACTATAAATACACTACTTTTCTTTCACACTACACACGATTAACACATTTCAGACTTCACAATTTCACAATCTCTTCTGAACTCACACTTATAGTATTTTGTCTTCCTATTTACACTTTGGCTTTTACAAGACTACTGCTTTTCTACTTGTTTCTTTGAAACTGATATGTCCTAATTTAAGTTTCAGCATCACTCCAGTGTGTTTACTTACAATCTTTGTATCCGTGTCTACTTTATTATTTTCTGTAGAGTTTGATATTTAGCTTAGTATGCCTATGTTCTACTGCCTGCTTCTTTTATGAATTTTTGCTCCCTATCCCATTTCCCCTATGTGTTTGTGAGTGGTGACCTAGGGCATGACAATATGAGTTGTTGTCTATGAACTGAGTTTTGAACCAATGGGTCTTAACCTCTAAACAGGCTGGAGGGTGTGCCAACATATCTCATTGCTGGGTATGCCCATCAGCCTGCTCTTCTTGTGTTCTTGCAAATTCCCCACTCCCTTATACCCCTATGTGCACTGATTTTAAGTTACTCCCTTTCCCTTTTCCCTTTTTAGAATTTCACTTCTGCACTTGCACTCTCTCTTAGTCTGTAAGCTCTGCCCCCCTCCTGTGAGCCTTGCCTTGGGACCTTGAGTTCCCTTTGAACTTGGACACTTGAGGAGTGGCCCTTCCACACAACACTATGTCTTAATTTGGTTATGTGTTTTGGTGTGACCACTGCCCGGAGTCCATATGAGGCTCTTAGGGAACTCTGACACATCCGAATGAAAGAAAGGCTTTGGATCATGATCTCTTGGAGTTGGTTCATCTCATGTTTCAGACAAGGAGCCTGAATTAGGCTCCCCTTGGTTGTACTTTTAATTTCTGATGTATTTTTCCTTTCTTACATTTATTCTGGGCTGTAATAACTTGTAATAAACTACTGGGGATGGCTAGTGAAAAAGGGAGGGAATAACTGTATGCAAAAGGTAGATATCCTGCCTATAGGTTTATGAATTCTGCATTCATATAGATATCCTGCCTATAGGGGTTTCTTTCTGAATTTATGCACTAACATTATATACTAGGTTTATGAATTCTGCATTCATATAGATATCCTGCCTATAGGTTTATGAATTCTGCATTCATATCGATATCCTGCCTATAGTCTGTTTTCTGAAATTCTGCACTCATCTAGATATCCTGCCTATGGGAGTTTCTTTCTGAATTTATGCACTCACGTTAGATACATTGTCTATTGAATTCTGCATTCTCTCATATAGATACCATGTCTATAGTTAAAAGGAAATATGAATCCTGTATATGCATCTTTCATTAGGCAAATGTGCTTATAGGGCTTTAAAATAATCAACTGCTTCTAGATGTCATGCCTACCGGATTTCTGCATCTTTACTACGTCTATAAAGTGGCTAAAATCAACAATGCATAGAAAGCATGCCTACAGGAACTAATAACCAAGTCTGAAATATTTCACTCGCTCATAAGTCTAAAACCAATGTCTAACTCTTGCAGAACTTATAATTTGCATATTCTTTAACAATTTGGCAACTTTTTCCTAAAATCATTATGTAGTTATTGCATCTTTTCTGAAGTCAGTAGATATCATGCCTATAGGTTTTCTTCTAACATTTAGGCAAGCCTTAGGGTAAAAGTTAAACTGCACCAGTCTCTATTAATTACAACCAGTGGGCAGGTCTAATTCTGATTTTTTTATCTAAAAATATGTGATAAATTAGCCTGCTTTAACTTTTAAGTTTAATCAGACCCCAATCAGTACGTGCAAGACATGCTAAATTATATGCTTTTCTTTGATCTAAGGAGGCCTATTTGAGCCTTATTTGTTTATGTGCCTTCCCCAGATTTGCTATATGTGTTTTGACTGTCGCCTTAGAATTTTTACCTTTGAAACTATAAAAGCCCAATATCCCTTCCCTTTAAGATTAGTAGTCCTAAATGCCTCCGGTACTGATAGGATTGGGGCGGGTAATAGCATGCAATAAGTAAAACGAGACCATTCCGCATTTAATACCTTAACGGGGTGGGAAGGGGTAGATATGGATATGATGACCACGCGATAACACCACGTGTATAATTGATTACCGGGTGTTGTGTGAGGTGATCCATATTATTTATAAACCTACGCCCCCCCCCCCCCTCCTCTTTACTTCGTTTATTCCTACTTG
>NW_017670671.1:451527-487021 GCF_001879085.1 Nicotiana attenuata
TCTCTTTTACTTGTTTATTCCATTGTTTACTTTCAAATTTAAAACTATTTTTTTTTTCTCAAAATTTAGCTTTCCTTCCGTTTCTTTTAACTAAATCAATTTGCAATCATTATGTGAAATCCCATCTTATTTGAAAGTCTTACTTGCTTACATGTTATTTGAAGTCACCACCATAGCTTGGCCGGGAACCACACTAGTGGATTCTGAGGGGTTCCTAACACCTTCCCCTCGGAATAATTTCAAGCCCTTACCCTATCTCTGGTTATCCAAACAAAAATCCTTCTTAGTGTCCTAATGCACTTAAATCATTAGGTGGCAACTCTTCAATTCTCTTAAACCCAATTCCCAAAATGGAACGAGCTGTCCTTCCAAATGTTATAAACCCGATTTTGCGAGAAAAAGGGGCCTGACAGATATGAGGCCGAGAGATTGTTTATGATGCCACGAGGTGGCTTGATATTGCGCTTGCTGTAAGGGGCCCCTCCCGGAGTCTGTACACCCCAGTGAGCGCGGGTACCCATTGTGATATGAGATATGGTCTAAGGGGCTGATATTGTTCTATATGATAGCCCGTGGGGCTGGTATTGTTCTATGTGATTTGCCCGAAGGGCTGGTACCGTTCTATGTGATTGCCCGAGGGGCTGTTGTTGTTCTGAGATATTGCCCGAGAAGTGGAGTTATTGACATTGTGCACGATGGGTGAACCTTTATGTGTTTATATTTCATATTTACTTGTCATTTACCTGTTAAACTATGGGATTTGTGCCCGAGGGGCGGATTTTTGTTCTTATCTGCACTAACTATTTTGCATTCATTTGCGTAACTGTTGTAAAACCCATTTTCAAAGAAGTTTAAATTGAGCTAAGATGTTTTAAGAGATTTTTTGTGTCACGGCCCCAAACCCGGTCGTGATGGCGCCCAACAACATTGCTAGGCAAGCCAGACCACAATCGTTCCCAAATTAACCGTAAACCTCAAATCGACAATCTAAAGAGATTGTAATAGTCTTAGAATAATAATAATCCAATATTTATAATAGAATAATACTGAGAAATACGAAATCTAATAAAACACTCCCAAAGACCTGGGGTCACGAGTCTAGAGCCTCTAAAACAATCTGAATAATAATAACCGAACGAAAATACTCAAGTCTGGAAATGTATATATGGAGATTAGACTGAAATAGGAAGAGTAGTTAGGTCCTGCGAATGTCAAGCAGCTACCTCAACAACTCTGATAAGCTCTGGAAACAAAGACAGCTCAGCTAAGCCTCCGGTGTACCTGAATCTGCACACAAGGTGTAGGGAGTAAGGGTGAGTACTACCGACTCAGTGAGTAATAAGCATATAAAATGTCTGAAGATAAGAAATCCACGAAATACCACAAAGCAAAGCTAACACTAACAATCCTACACCTTACTACAATCTAACAGCAAACAGCTTCAAATAATACAGTCAAGTAAAATGTAATGATGCAATGCAATGCACATGACCGCTACGGCGCGTAGCCCGATCCATTTAACGTCGATGGCGCTCACTGGGGGTGTGTACAGACTCCGGAGGGGCTCCTTCAGCCCAAGCGCAATATAATCATATCATTCGCGGTGGCGTGTAGCCCGATCCATACTCAGTCCACAATATGCATATGAGTCACATAACAGATTCAATTAATTTCCCAATTTTCAATTTATTAAGAAGAATATACTTTAGTTATTTAACTTCAGGATAAGTGACTTAGCGTTTCATAAAAGCGATTAAACACATGACTGAGATCATTGATTATACAAAGCATGCTATCACAATGACATTCATCCTCTAAGGATGCTACAGATCGGCACAAGGCCCCAACCACGGCAATAAGCCCAGATATACTCAATACAGGGTGCGTATCAGTCGCCAATATAGAAACATTCTTGTTCGGGATGGACTAAGTCTCAATCCTTAGCCATAACAAACCTCGCACCTGCCATGGGGTGCGAGTCACGCCCTACAATAGCGTCACAATGTGATAAGCCGGGGTTTCAAACCCTCAGGCCATCATATACACCAACTATTCACCTCTAACCGGCCGTAGAATGGTCCGCAATGCCTTTTCCCTTCGTATCGACCTTCTCGCGCGTCGAATCTAGTCAAAATCACAACGAATACATAAATATGGGGTAAGGAAACATAACCCAATCAAAATTACTCGAAAAGTACAAAAATCCACGAAGTTGGTAAAACCCAAGCCCCTGGCCCGCTTCTCGAAAAATTCCGAAAATCACACCAACAGATTCCTCGTCTCACCACGAGTCCGTGCATATAAAGTTTACCAAAATCGGAGCTCGTTTGACCCTTCAAATTCCATTTTTACATTACAGCTTTCCAAGCCCTAGCTTAACTGTTTTTGATGAATTTTCTACAACTTACATGTAATTTCTACCATAAACTCGAATATTTAGGCCAAGGAACTTACCTCCCGGTGATTCTCAGTCAAAACCCTCGAATTTCCTTGTTCAAAGCTCTTGAGAACGTCAACAATGGAGGAAAAATATGAAAGGGTCGCGGATGAAGTATTATTTTAAAACCCTTCTGACACCCAGCGATTTTCGCTTCTGCGGTCCCGCTTCCGCTTATGCGGGACCGCTTCTGCGGCCACATTTCCGCTTAAGCGGTTTTCACTTAAAAGCCCGGACTTCGCTTTTGCGATGCGAAGTCCGCTTCTGCGGTTCCTTCAAGACCGCTTCTGCGGCACCTTGTCCGCTTCTACGGACCCGCTGGTGCGAGCCAACTTCCGCATCTGCGGAATTTCCCTTAGCTGGCCACGACCGCTTCTGCAACCAAATATCCGCTTCTGCGGTACCGCTTCTGCGGTCCATTTCCGCAGAAGCGGAAACACCAGATGACAGCAGACCTGACCTGCAATTACACTTCAAAACTCTCGTTTAATCACCCGAAATCACTCCGAGGCCCCCGGGACCTCAACCAATAGCACCAACACACCCCAAGACCTTATTCAAACTTGCTCGCAACATAAAAACACTATCATAAACACCAAAATCATCGAATTACCACGGATTCAAGCCTAAGTTAAACTAAAACTTCCGAAACTTGCATTTGATCTAAAACCCGACCTAAACACCTCCGAATGATCTGAAACTTTGCACGCATATCGAAAATCACCTAACGGAGCTACTGCAACTCTCGGAATTCCATTCCGTCCCTCGGATCAAAATCTCACCTACCATCCGGAATTCGCCAAAATCCAACCTTAGCCAATTCAAGCCTAATTCTACATCGGACCTCCAAATTCAATTCCGATTGCACTCCTAAGTCACAAATCATCCCCCGAAACTAGTCGAATCATCGGAAATCCATTCCGAGCCTTCTAACTCGTAAGTCAACATTCGGTTGACTTTTCCAAATAATCCTTCTCATAAAGAGACTTATTGTCTCATTTCTACCCGAACTCTATCCGAATTACTTCAAATTTTCCAAACACATATAATGAAACATATAGAAGCATAAAATGGGGATAACGGGGCGGTAACTCCCGTAACGACGGGTCGGGTCGTTACCTTTGCAGCTTCACTGCTTTCTTACTGGTTTTTGAACTCCTTCTATACAGCATCTTGATATGCTTTTAGTGATTTCTTACCATTCAGGCTTTAGTTATGATTATTACTCACTGAGTTGGGTTACTCACTTTACTTCTTGCACCATGTGTGCAGATTCAGGTATATATACACCCGGTAGCGGGTTTTAGCTGATCAGAGGCAGAGTCATCGAAGTTTAGCAAGGTAGCTATCGGCGTTCGCAGCATTGCTTCTCTCTCTCTTCATTCATTAGTCTGTATTTGTACTATCACGACCCCAACCCTGGTCGTGATGGCGCCCAACACACTGCTAGGCAAGCCTGACCAACTATCAACCACAACCCATTTCTTATAAAATTCATTACCAGCTAACATAGTTTAAATACCAATTTAGTATAATAAAAGTCTGAAACAGTAAGTTAAATATGTGGAAGTCAAAGATAATACAACTACATAGCCAATCGATCTGATATCACAAGTCAAGAGCCTCTATCACAAGTCTAAACAACTTTAGGAATGCAGAAAATAGTAAGATAGAAGGAGAAATCGGGTCTGCGGACGCCATGCAGCTACCTCGATAACTCCGGCAAATGCTGATCAACAGGAAAGCTCTCACTCAGCCTCTGGAACACCTGGATCTGCATGGAAGGTGTAGGGAGTAATGTGAGTACTCCGACCCAGTGAGTAATAATTATAAATAATGGCTGGAAGCATGAAAACACGTAAAGGCACAAAGTAATTCTATATCAAAGCAGTAAAAATCACTTAAAGCAGTAAACCAGTGAAGAAGTCGAATGAAATCTCATTGCATTAAGTAAAGGTAAATAAAAAAATAGAAATCCGCTCCTCGGGCACAATATTAATCTTTTAGTACACATTCTCAGCACTCGACTCATAACTCTCATAATAACAGAAATCAAATTAACCGTTGCGGCGTGTAGCCCGATCCGTACATCGCTGCGGCGCGCAGCCCGATCCATATAGATAGTCGATTGCGCTCACTAGGGGTGTGCAGACTCCGGAGGGGCTCCTACAGCCCAAGCGCTATATCACTGCGGCGCGCAGCCCGATCCATAACATATATAATATCCTCACCATGGGGTTCTCAACCCCTCTCAGTCATTGACCTCACAGCCCCTCGGGCACTATAATAGAAGATAGGGATCTCAGCCAACACATTCCTCTCATTTAGAAATAAGATGATAAAACCAGTTCAAATCGTTTAAACAGATAGAAACGTGACTGATGATATGATTTTTAACAAGTAAAGTGAGGAAATCAGTCAAAACCCCCGAAGGGTTCATATAGTTGGCACGAAGCCAAAATATGGCAATTAGCCCAAATCATGATGATAACAAATATGATTCAGTCAAATAAGTGGTAAATTTATTAATCGGGACGGACCAAGTCACAATCCCCAACGGTGCTTTACCCCACGCTCGCCATCCGGCATGCAAGTCACCTCAATATAGCACTACGATGTGCAATCCGGGGTTTCAAACCCTCAAGACATCATTTAACATCATTACTCACCTCGAACCGGCTAAATCTCTAGGTCGCGACGCCTTTGCCTCTCGAATCGGCCTCCATGTGCGTCGAATCAAACTAAAATCAAAATGAATATGTCACAATATGCTAATGGAACAAGCCCAAGCAAAAACAATCGAAAATTTTCAAAAATCTTGAAATTAGCAAAACCCGAGCCCCGGGCCCACTTCTCGAAACTCAGAAATTTCACATCAACGGGTTCCTTATCACTCCACGAGCCTGTGCATATAAAGAACACCAAAATCGGAGTCCAAATGACCCCTCAAATCCCAGATCAAAAATCCAAAATTCCAAGCCCTAGTTTTTCCATGAATTTCTAGATAGATTTCACAATAAAATCACGTTTTAGGTTCGTAAATCTTACCTCCACTCAATTCTCCTTGAATCCCTCTTTGATTTCCCTCAAAGAGCTCTGAAAATACTTAGCATTGGTGGGAAAATGGCTCAAAATCACGGATGAAATGTTTTATAAACTTACTGCCCAGTTCTGGTAATCCTTCATCGCGTTCGCGACTACTGCCTCGCGAACGCGAAGCACATCTTTTAATTTCCGAAAATTAACCCTATGCGAACGCGAGACTCACCCCGCGAATGCGATGCTTCAGACTTCCTCTCCTACGAGAACAAGACATCACTCATGCGAATGCGAAGACCAATATCCACTGGACCCCTAATCCTTATACGCGAACGCGAGAGGCCTTGTGCGAACGCGAAGAACAACCATCTGGCCTTCCACGAACGCGGACCCTCAGACGCGAATGCGAAGAGAAAATCACCTGCCTCCCAAATCCTTCTTCGCGAACGCAAGGATCTCTACGCGAACGCGAAGAGTAAATTCACTGAAACACCTGAAATGAGAAATCTGCAACTTTTAAACTTAGAAAAAGGTCCGATTGACCACTCGAAACTCACTCGAGGCCCCCAGGACCTCAACCAAAAGCACCAACACACCCTAAGACCTCATTCAAACTTGTTCCAATCATCAAAACACCTCAAACAACACCAAATCCATCAATTCACATCGAATTCAAGCCTAAGTTTTTCTAAAAACTTCCGAAATACGCTTTCGATAAAAAACCCAACCAAACCACGTCCGAATGACCTGAAATTTTGCACACACATCCCAAATGACATAACGAAGCTACAACAACTCTTGGAATTCCATTCCAACCCTCGGATCAAAATCTCACCTATCAACCGGAATTCGCCAAAGTACTAACTTCGCCAAAATACTAACTTCGCCAATTCAAGCGTAATTCTACACCGGACCTCCAAAACCAATTCCGATCACACTCCTAAGTCATAAATCACCTCCCGAAGCTAACGAACCATCATAACGCACATCCGAGCCCTCTAGATCATAAGTCAACATCCGGTTGTCTTTTCCAACTTAAACCTTCTTAAAAGAGACTAAGTGTCTCATTTCTTATCAAAACCACTCCGAACACAAGCTATTCAAATTGACCAAATAAGACATGGATAACGAAGCATAACGAAGCACAAATGAGGTAAACGGAGCGGTAACTCATGCGACGACTGGCCGGGTCATCACATGTACACTCCAGACTTTCAGTTGTATTTATACCCTAGTAGATGCTCGTGACTTGTGATACCCCGATTTGGGCTGTGTTGGGTTGTATTTCTGCTGCTTATGATCATTAAATCAAGATTTGACTACTTTAATATTGTTTAATTATTTTAAAAGGTAAATTGGGTTTAATTGGATGGCCTTGTCTTCACGAGAGGCGTCATCACGACCGGGTTCGGGGTTAGGGTCGTGACAAGTTGGTATCAGAGCCTAGGTTACATAGGTCTCACAGTCATGAGCAGGTTTAGTAGAGTTTTGCGGATCGGTACGGACGTCTGTATTTATCCTCGAGAGGCTGCAGAACCTTTAGGAAAAAACTTCACATTCTTGGAATTCTTATCGTGCATCCTTGATTCATCTTGAGAAGTAACTCTTTGAATTCCCTCTACGTGTTCGTATGCGCGCACGAGTGCTCAGTATCAGATGTGCATCGATGGCTTGTGATTCCACGATCGAGGGGCGAGATGTGATCTCTATGTGTTGATATTGGGCCAGTCTGGAGGACTTGAGGTCGAATTTTCGCCTATGGCTTGAGCACTAAGGTGCTGATTGTGTGGGCACGTGTTTTTGAACTTATATGTTCAGTAGTGTCCCTATTTATGGGAGTGATGACTGGATGGCTCCGTGATTAGTATGTTATGACTGCGAGATGTATCCGTATGAATTGGAAGCAACGAGAAGGGTCTGTTGGAGGATAGAAGAACTATTAGGTGCTTAGACTCTATCTTGATTTGAGGTATAGCCCCGAGTTATGGGCGTGTGAAGAATCTTTTCATGTTTCCTAGTGGGAGTGATGTAAATTTCATGTTGCAGTATGAGTTCAGGCTCAGGAAGACTAAGTGACTGCGTAAAGTTCATGATGGTGGAAGGCATGCAGAAAGGTTAGTTCGAGGCGAAGCAGGTGGGTTATCTCATACAGAGTGTTCGGAAGTTTGTGCGATCTTATGTTGTCTGTTGGAAGAACTCATTTGCAAGTGCAAGATATGTGTTGTAATTTAAATTGGGTTGCTTAAGAGGGTGGGTGTAACTGTTGCGAGAGTGAATGCGAGATTTGCAGGAGATTTAAAGTACTAGATGATCTGTGTTTTCACTAGCTTACAAAGGATTTGAATTTAATCTCACTATGGTATTATGACGGCAATAGAGTATATGCTTTATGAGTTATTGAGTGTGTTTTGATCTTTGGCTTCGAGCCAAGTGGGGGATTCTACTATTGATTAGTTGATTGCACGATTATGTGCTATGTTGGTTCCAATTTGAGACGTTCGGGTGAATCAGTTATGGCCTACGGAGGTTGAGCCCAAGGATGGATCGAGTAGAAGAGAATTTTGACGAAGGTTATATTATGCTTCATAAGTGTGTGAGAATCACAGGGTGTCTTGAGTTGTTGTTGGGAAGAATGCTCGGTGCATAGAGCAGGAAGTTGCTTGGTTGTACTGGAATAAGGGTACAGTCTGCGGTGTCAGAGTGCGAATGAGACACGGGTTATTCGGTTTGTTTCATCAGGCTAATTGCAGTTTGCATAGAGTGGATAACTCCCGGGAATGGTTCTAATGGGTTCAAGACTTTACATGTAACAATTGGGTATCTTCAAGTTGTATATGTGGTTAGAGACTGAGTTTTCATGGGATGATGTCAGGACCTGTGGTATTTTCTATATTAATTGTAGGATTTCATGTATCAGTATCAGGAAGGTAAAGGTAATGGATTTAGATTCGCAGGAAGTTTCCTCAGAGTAAAGTATTTTGAACGTGGTGCTTTTAGGAATCTTTAAGAGAGTATTCAGCGGCTTATGAGCCTCAGACAGTATGGTTTATGCTTGGGTCTTGTGTGGTAAGTCTGGATTGAGGAATTGTGATATTATAGCAAGAGGAGTATCAAGTCGAAGGTAAATCAGAAGGGAGCTCGGATGGATGGGATAGCTTGGTAGTAGGCCAGATCGGTAGGTTAAGAATATGATTGGTTCATTGGGTGTTTTCGAGGTAATGAGTTTCTACGAGTATTTCGCGGCAACGCTCTTGGATTTTAGTGGCCTGCGTAGGTTGATTGAGTTAGGAAGATTCAGTCCTGACGGACTTGTTTGTGCAAAAGTGAGTCGGAGAGCTCTTGTTGATTTCTACCATGGCTAGAGATGTATATTTCTACTGGCATGAGGAGCATGGGGTGTATAGTGATTTTCATCTAGGTTGGGCTCAATGGAAAGTTCTTGGCTGGTTGAGTACATAGTGGCTTGTGGCTCGGAAGAGATATGAAGTTCTCACGTTATCCTAGGATGGTATGGCATATGCAATATGTTGTGGAGGATTGAGATTGCATGTGTAAGATTACGGTTCAGTTCTGAAAGGAAGGTCATAAAACTCTTAGGCAGCAGGCAGTTTCGGACAATTAGAGAAATGAGCTTCAGATAGTTAGAGAAAGGGTGTTCGGATGATTAAGGGAATGGTATCACTAATTAAAGTGATTTGGCGAGGGTATATGTTTCAGAAAAGGCAATGTGATTAAGTTGATGGTACTTTGGTAGTATTGCGGCATTTTCTTGTTCCATCGACTGCTGATATTCGAGTTTGCTTGGTGGCACAGAGGAATTCTAGATTATCTCTCGTGGAATGATTGGGTATTATCGGTGTGGTATGTATTCAGACAACAAAATTGGGATCGGATATGGTGATTCATATGCCACATGGATTTAGAGACTGGGAGTTCTCATGTTCAGGCTATATTGTGGTTGTGGGTCACGTGTATCGGCACTTTTTAGTGACTATCGGGGGTTTGGAGACCCAAGTGGATCTATTGTTGCTTGGAATGTTAGATGTTGGATGTGATATTGGGTTTAGACTAGTTGTCTCTGTGTTGTGTCATTCTGGACTATTGTGCTAAGGCGACGTTGTTGGCTATGCCGGAAATGCCATAGGTTGAGTGGAGAGGTTCGACGAATTATGTCCTAGTAGAGTGGTTTTATATTTCGAAGACCCAGCGGACAACTGGGAAGGATTGTCTTTCTTATTTGGGCTCTCGTGATGGATGTCAATATAGAGGCTCCTCATATTGATTTAGTTCTGGTGGTGAGGAACTTTTCGGATGTGTTTCTTGTGGCCGGCATGTCGCCAGGAAAGATTGTTGATTTCGGTATTAATTTGATGTCGGGCACCGTATCGTATGGCACTGGCAGAGTTAAAGGAGTTAAAGGAGCACCTTCAAGATTTTCTTGATAAGGAGTTTCTTGGCAAGCCAATGGGATGCGTGTTCCAATTTGAGTCAGCTTGGTTGGCTCCAGACTATATCATTGAGGGATGAGTTGATTCGATTGTTATTGAGCCTATTAGTAATCTGGGGAGGTCTATGAGTTACCTTTCTGTGTTGCGAGATGTTATGACTTGTTGGTTATAGGCACATATTGTGCGGTGCTATTGGGATCTCATAATGGAAGTCGAACGGGAAGAGTAATTGGGTGTTGCTCGGTGAATAGCGTATCAGTTATGTTCTATCGCATTTGTGTGGTGTATGTTATTTGTTTCATCGTGGGTGCAATTATTTGCTTTGGTTCCAGACATCAAATTGTGTGTGGTTGTCGATTTCGAGCATACTGACTTGAGGTGTTTCATGTGGAGCAGTGTTTGGATAGGATCGCGCATTTGCAATGAAGCTATGTGGAGATATGACCTTGTGGGTTAATTTCATGTGTTTTATTTTTATGATGTGAGACGGGTTCTCAGCCTTGTGTTGTGGCGGTATTGGTGAGCCTGAGGTACAACTCTTTCATTTGAGTCATTTTCATGATTTGAGTATGTTCGGACCGTTTCTTATTGGTGCGCATATTATGCAAGTTTTGGCTTAGGCCTATATTAATGTGTCATGTCACTAGAGTAGTGTGTTGGATTAGAGGAGATTGTTGGGGTCATTAATGAATACGAACAGATTCGATTTTAGCATGTTGGAAGGATAATATCAAAGTTCGGCTCGAAAATTTGCTATGGTGATTTCCAAGGAGAAGTGGCTTTATGAATGGTTGATCTGAGAAATGGCTATGGCTTACTGTGTGTTTTAGTTATCATTGGCAGTATATAAAAGTATGAAACTTTAGTTGATAAGAGGTTTTCTACCGGTATTTGGGTGTTGTGTGCAGCTGGTGTGAATGGAAGTTATCGCTACATGTGTTTGAGTTATGTGGTATATCATATACTTGTACCTGAGGTTGCACGCATGTAACAATGGTTTATGGGCTAGATTGGATTGTGTAATTTCAGTTACAATGTGTTATCGGACCTATATGAGATAGGGTGATGTGGGATCACCCCCGAGTATATGCATGGTGAGTTTATTCAGCGATTGGTTGGCTTTTGGAACAACTCTAGGCACGTTCGAGGACGAACGTACGTTTATGTGGGGGAGGATGTAACGACCCGACTGGTCGTTTTGAGCTTTTGCACTTTGATCGTCAGCTCTCGAGCATGACTTACCCCGTGTGGTGAATTATGACTTTTGTAAATCGTTGGTTTTGGTTTCAGGTTAACCAAAATGAATTTTGAAGAACAATTCTCAGTTTGTACCTTGAAATCTGAAAGGTTTGACCAAGATTTGACTTGTTTGTATATGATCTCGGATCGGAATTTTTATTATTTGGTTAGCTCCGTTGGGTTTGGGACATAGGAGCGTGATCGAAATGCATTTTGGATGTCCGTGGAAGATTTAGGCTTGAATTGGCGAAATTGAGATTTCGGCATTTTCCGGTTGATAGGTGAGATTTTTATATAGAGGTCGGAATGAAATTCTGAGAGTTGCAGTAGCTTGGTTGTGTCATTTGGGATATGTGTGTAAAATTTCAGGTCATTCGGACGTGGTTTGGTTGGGTTTTTTATCAGAAGCATATTTAGAAAGATTTTGGAAACTTAGGCTTGAATCCGATGTGTTTTGGGTGATTTGATGTTGTTTAAGGTGTTTTGAAGAATGGTACAAGTTTGAATAAGGTTTTGAGATATGCTAGTGCCTTTGGTTGAGGTCCCGGGGGCCTCGTGTGAGTTTCGGGTGGTTAATCGGATCAAATTTGCATATTAAAAGTTGCAGGTTTTGGTTTCAGTTTTGTTACAGGTTTTTCTTCATCGCGATCGCGTGAGGAGGTTCGCGATCGCGTAGAGTAGTCTTAGGGGCCGTCCGGGTTGTTCTTCGCGTTCGCGTAGATAAGGTTGCGATCGCATTTGTGTATGTTTCTGTGAATCACGGTCGCGTGGTCTCATTCGCGATCACATAGTTGTAAGCCTTTGGGCATCGCGTTCACGTGAGGATATACACGATCGCGTATAGTGAATTATGGGTTGTGCTTCACGATCGCGATGGGTTTTCCGCGACCGCGATTAAGTAAAAATGAGAGTTGGGCAGAATGTTTTAAAAGCTCATTTCCGTGAATTTGAGGCTAAGTTCCTCCATTGTTGGTCAATTTTTGAAGCTTTTTGAAGAGGATTGAAGAGGGATTCAAGGGGAATCACCTGGAGGTAAGATTCTTGGACTAAAAATTCGATTATTATGTGAATGCCACCTAGAAAATCATGAAAACTAAGCCTAAAATTGAAGAACTAGGGCTTGAGAAATTGGACTTTTGATTTGGGATTTGAAGGACCATTTGTCGGATTTGAGAACTTTTGACATGTATGAACTCGTGGGGAGATAAGGAATCTATTGATGTGAAAATTTCTGAGTTTCGAGAAGTGGGCCCGGGGCTCGGGTTTTGGTAATTTCGGGATTTGTGCCCTTTATTGGTTGTTTTCGCTTGGGCTTCATTCCCTTAGCATATTTTTGACGTATTCGTTCTGATTTTGGACAAATTCTACGCGCGTGGAGGCCGAATCGAGGGGCAAAGGCGTCACGAGCTAGAGATTTAGCCGGTTCGAGGTGAGTAATGATTGTAAATGATGCTCTGAGGGTTTGAAACCCCGCATTGCACATCGTAGTGCTATATTGAGGTGAGATACACGCTTGATGACGAGCATGGGGTGTGAGCACGTGATTTTTGCCTCGCATGAACTACTCCCACAGAATTCCCAAACTTAGGATTTTCTTTTAATTATTTGGTTTTTAGGAATTAATTGCATAATTTTCGTGTTTGTTTGCATTTTTGTGTGCATGTTTAATTTATTTAATTCATAAAAATGCAAAATATGTTGCATTTGCATTTAGGGTCATATTTTATATTTTTAGGCTAATTAGTTAATTAATGTTAGAAAAATGAATGAAAATAACAAAAATAGTTCATTTTGCATTTTTAACTTTTTAATTTTCAAATTTGTTATAGTTTTCTTTTAATTTAGGACCTAATTAATTTTTGAGAAGCAATTAGTTTATTAATTTAGTTTTAGAATTAAATCAGATTTTTTATTTTTTATTTGTATTTAACAAAAAATCTGAAAATGAAAAAAGAGAGAAGAAAATGAAAAGAAAAGAGGTTTTAATAAAAAGACCCAATTTTGGGCCAACCCATCAAATACCCAGCTCAAACCCAATTTTAACCCGGTCCAGCCCCCATAACCAAAACAACGCCATTTAGATAGCCAACAAATCTGAGCCGTCGAGGTTAATTCATCCAACAGATGAGAACTAATAGACCATTTAATATATATATGTCCAAACGTGACCTACCCCCCCCCCCCCAACTTAGAACCCCTGTTCATCTCCCACCTCTTAACCCTTCAGAGACTCCGACCAAACTCCGCCTTCAACCGCCGCCTGCCGCCCGCCGGAAATTGCCCACGACGGCCGCCAGCGGCCAAATTCACCAAAAGTGGCACCAAATAGTCTCCTCACTCCCCTCATCTCATATATACCACCATTTTCCCCAAAACCTTCACCCATTTGTTTCAATTCCAGATCTAAGATTTCAGAAAAGAAACAAAACCCTAATCCGTTCCCCCTTCTGATTTCTAATGGTTTCAAGGCTTGATTCGAGCCAAAAATTATGCCAGTCGATTGTTCTCAGTAAGAACAATTGACTAGTGTCATTTTTGGTTCATTTCGAAGCTCACCAGATTCCGGACAAGTCGAAACTGACCAACTAAGCTCGTCGCCTTTGTCGATTGCTTAAGGTTAAGACCAGTACTTCCCTTCCTTTATTCTTTTCTTCGTGATTGTTTCTTGTTGTCTATTAAAACCCTTGTCGCTGGCACATCTGGAATGATCTTGCTAGAGATTTTGTCAGGCAATTCCAGTACAACATTGATATTGCTCCAGATAGGAACTCATTGACAAACTTGAAGAAGAAATCCTCGAAAAGCTTTCGAGAGTACGCGGTTAAATGGCGTGAGCAGGCCTCCAGGGTAAAGCCTCCAATGGATGAGATTGAAGTGGTTACCGTTTTCCTCCAAGCCCAAGAAGCTGACTACTTCCAAAATATGATGTCCGCAATAGGTAAACTGTTCGCTGAAGCCATCAAGATTGGCGAAATGGTTGAAATTGGTTGAAAACGGGTCGAATTCTAAGCCAATCCGCTATCAGAGCTACCTCCCAAGCCATTCAGGGTGGTTCTGGAGAAGTAGCAAAAGGCAAGAAAAAGGAAGAAACATCCATGGTAGCGTCGGGTGCAAGAAAACACCGTACTCCCAAATCCCTTTTCTCAGAAAGGACCCTGAGCACTATTACCCCCACCAGAACGTGGCCTATGCTTCTCAGCCATACACGGTCATGAATGCTCAAACTTATGTCCGGCCACAACAACAAGCCAATCAAAACAAGCTCCATTTCCTAGAAACAAGCCTCCTTACCAAACCCACTACAACCCCCGGCCTCCACAAAACAATTTCCACCCTCGTGAACTACCAAGAGGCCAAATTTTACACCAATCGGTGAATCCTACTCCAGCCTGTTACCAAAGCTTATTCAAATGGGTCTGCTACAGCCTGTTCCTCAAACCAGGAAAAACCCAGCATCACCTGCTTACAGAGATGGTGCCCGATATGCCTATTACTCAGGTAAAGAAGGGCATGACACAGATGATTGCTGGACTCTGAAGAGAGCCGTGGAGAACTTGATAGAATAAACGAAGATAGTGCTAAAGGATGAAGATATTCCCAATGTGACCAACAACCCACTGCCGGCCCACAACAACGGGCCGGTAATCAGAATGATTTGTGAGGACAAGGAATTTGACCCAGCATTGAAGGCCATCATTGCCATCGCTGATGTAGAAAAGAAACCAAAGCTTCTCCGAAGCAAGACAAAGGGGAGAAAAAGAACAAAACCAACCCTCTAAAGTTGGAGAAGAAAATTGAAGTTGAAACTGGGGCAACGCCTCCCAAAGATGTTGCTCTCTATGTCCCTCGAGGCCGTACAGAAAAGCAGATGACATTGAGTCCTCCCAGGAGATTCCAGCTGAACAAGACAACCCAAATATACGTGCCCAAGGGAGCTTATTTGATGCAGGGGCCAATTAATCCACCAAGGCTGAATGAGCCAGTGGTTATTGGACGCGCACCATAGAAGCCCATGACAGATCCTGCCGTTGTGCCCTGGAATTACAACAAATCGGTGGTGACCTATAAGGGCAAAGAAATCTCAGGAGAAGTTCAAGAAAATAACTCGGCTGAAAAGTATTACAATTTGGAAGAGGTGAACAATGCCACTAGAAAGCGTTTCCTATCTAAGAAGCCAGTGAGTGCCGAAGAAGCGGAAGCCTTCTTTCAAAAGATGAAAATGGCGGATTATGATGTGATCGACCAGCTTCGAAAATCTCCCGCACAAGTCTCCTTGTTGTCTCTGTTGATGAACTCCACCGAACACCACAAGGTATTGATCAAGACCCTTAATGAAGCATATGTGCCTATTGAGACTTCTGTAGAGCAGTTGGAGAGAATGGCAGAAAGATTTTTCGCAATCAACCAAATCTCCTTCAGCAAAAATGATTTGCCCCCAGAAGGGGCCGCACAAAACAATGCCCTTCACCTGACAATCAAATGCGAAGGGTATTATGTGAAAAGGGTTATGTTGGACGGTGATTCTAGGGTAGATATTTGCCCACTCTCAGTTTTGCAATGCATGGAAATCGGTACCGAGAGAATCCAACCCAACAATGTCTGTGTACGTGCTTTTGATGGCATAAAAAGGGACACAATAGGAGATATTGGTCTGATCCTAACTATTGGCCCAGTAGACTTCGAAATAACCTTCCAGGTTTTGGACATGGATACTTCTTACAACTTTCTTTTGGGGAGGCCGTGGATTCATGCAGCGGGGTCTGTACCTTCTCCTCTCCACCAGATGGTGAAGTTCGAGCATGAGGATCAAGAGATTGTGGTCCATGGGGAAGATGAGCAATCAATTTATTGGGACACGTCAGTCCCGTGTCTTGAAGCAAGAGAGGGGAGTGAGCACATAGTCTATCAGGCTTTTAAGATTGTGGTCGCGGACTAGTGCGAAGAAGGAAACCCCTACCTCCAACCCGTCCTTTCTAATGCATCCATCATGGTGGCCAAAGAGATGATTAGGCATGGCTACAAACCTGGGAAGGGGCTTGGGAAATCATTGCAAAGAATAGCTGAACCTATCACCCTGACCGCCAGTGAAAAGTTCTTTGGGGTAGGCTTCTGACCCACTCCAGCTGATGTAAAATGGGCAGATGATAGAAAGAATGATGGTTGGGTCTTGCCTCAGCGGTGCCGCATCTGTACAGATCATTTGTCAAGCCGAAATACCATGAGGAAGAAGAAGATGAGGCCTTTACGGCCGAAGAAATTGAAGAGATTTGTGGGCCAATGAGGAAGATATTTTGTAAAACCCACATGGTCCAGCCAGGGGAAGGCTCAAGCACCGCTGAGGTGCTATACATGGGACCTGAGGAAAAATTGCAAAATTAGAAGGCTACGTTATTCCCAATCAGGCGGAGTCCCGGTAGACTTGTCTTGCCACATTTTCTGCATCTCGAGTTATTCCAGGGTGTAACTTCAGATGTTTTCTTTAGTTTTATGTCTTTTAGTTTCCAAATGTAAACCATGTTATCTTCCAAATTCAATGAAATGAAATCAATATTTCATCGTCAATCTTTTTGTATTCCTTCTAATTTTGTTATTTTTATTTCTTCTTTCAGTTCTAATAATGCGGCATTAAATAACATAACATGCTTTCGGACTTCATGCCCAGATCCAAACATGATGCCTAACTGTGAAATAATGAACCAAGAACCGGAATACGATGAATAAGAGGCTTTTAGGGAAATAAATCGAGAACTGGAACAATTTGAGAATAAACCTAAGCCGAACTTGAATGGTACTAAACGGGTCAATTTGGGTTGTGCTGAAGAAGTTACGGAAACCAAGATAAGCATTCACACAGATGAGAAAACTCGGGATGCATTGATCCAAATCTTGTTCTAATTCAAAGATGTTTTTGCTTGGTCATATGATGACATGCCAGGGCTAAGTGTTGATTTGGTGGTTCATAAGTTGCCAAATTATCCCGATTATCCCCCTGTCCGGCAAAAGTAGAGAAAGTTTAAAACTGACATCAATGACAAGATCAAAGAAGAAGTCACGAAACAGTTGAAAGGAGGAGTGATCCGAGTAGTTCGGTATACCACATGGCTAGCCAATGTAGTTCCAGTGCCAAAGAAAGACGGGAAGACCCGAGTGTGTGTGGATTACATAGATTTAAACAAGGCAAGTCCGAAAGATAATTTCCCTTTGCCGAACATCCACATCCTTGTTGATAACAGCGCCAAACATGAGATACAGTCCTTCGTGGATTGTTACACAGGGTATCACCAGGTGTTGATGGATGAAGAAGATGCAGAAAAGACATCTTTTACCATACGTTAGGGTACATACAGTTAGAGAGTCATGCCTTTTGGTCTGAAAAATGCTGGGGCAACCTACATGAGGGACATGACCGCCATTTTTCATGATATGATGCATCAAGAGATAGAGGTGTATGTGCATGACGTGATTATCAAATCCAAGACTCAGGACGACCACGTTCGGGACTTGAGGAAATTCTTTGAGCAGTTACGCAAATATGAGTTAAAGCTGAACCCAGCCAAATGCGCATTTGGGGTCCCATCGGGAAAGCTTTTGGCTTTATAGTCAGCTAGAGGGGTGTCGAATTGGATCCAACAAAGATAAAGTCTATTCAGGATTTGCCTCCTCCGAGAACCAAGAAGGATGTGATGAGCTTATTGGGTAGATTGAACTACATCAGCCTGTTCATTGCTCAGTTGACATCCACGTGTGAACCCATATTCAAATTATTGAAGAAAGATGTGGCGATCAAATGGATAGATGAATGTCAAGAAGCTTTTGATAAAATCAAAGAGTTTTTTGTCTAACACACCGGTTCTGGTCCCACCTGAACCAGGGAGGCCTCTTTTCTTATATTTGACAGTCTTGCAAAATTCTTTTGGCTGTGTTCTCGGGCAACATGATGTGACAGGAAAGAAAGAGCAGGCAATCTACTATCTGAGTAAAAAGTTCACCAGTTATGAAACTAAGTATACTTTGTTTGAAAGAACCTATTGTGCTTTAACCCGGGTGGCTCAGAAGTTGAGGCATTATCTGCAAGCATACACCACTTACCTCATAACCAGGTTGGATCATTTGAAATACATATTCCAGAAACCAATGCCCGCGGGAAGGCTAGCAAAATGGCAGATCCTGCTCACTAAATTTGACATAGTCTATGTCACTCGCACGGCAATGAAAGCCCAGGCATTAGCAGATTATTTGGCTGAAAACCCGGTTGATGATGAATACCAACCTTTGAACACTTACTTCCTGGATGAAGAGATAAATTCGGTCGTGGCAATATCTGAGGATACTACTGCGTGGAAGATGTTCTTTGATGGAGCAGTAAACGCAAGAGGTGTGGGAATTGGGGCAGTCCTGATCTCACCTACTGGTCAGCATTGCCCAACCATAGCCCGGCTTCAGTTTTTCTGGACAAACAACACTGCCGAGTATAAAGCCTCCATTATGGGTATAAACATGGCAATCGCCAGGACGTCGAAGAGTTGTTGATCATGGGGGACTCGGATCTGATTATCCGGCAGGCTCAGGCAGAATGGGAGACCCGAGATGTCAAGCTTATCCTATACCGACAACATGTGGAAGATCTCAGCAAGCGTTTCAAGTCAATAACATTCAGGTACATCCCTCATTGTGACAATGAACTAGATGATGCACTCGCCACTTTAGCCTCGATATTGCCGTACCCTGGCAATGCCCACATTGATCCCTTGGACATCCAAATCAGGGAAAGGCACGGTTACTGTAATACAGTTGAGGCAGAACCAAATATTCAGCCATGGTATCATGAAATCAAAAGATTTCTGAAAACTAAAGAATACCCCGAGCAAGCCAGTGGAAACCAAAAGAGAACCATTAGACGGGACGCAATGCCCACATTGATCCCTTGGAAATCTAAATCAGGGAAAGGCACGGTTACTGTTATAAGTTGAGGCAGAACCAAATATTCAGCCATGGTATTATGACATCAAAAGATTTCTAAAAACTAAAGAATACCCCGAGCAAGCCAGTAGAGACAAAAAGAGAACCATTAGACGGCAAGCAAGTGGTTTCTTCTTGAGCGGTGATGTCTTGTACAAAAGGACCCCGAATCTCAACTTGTTAAGATGTGTTGACGCCGAAGAGGCCGGAAGGATCATGCATGAAGTGCATGCAGGAGTGTGCGGACCCTACATGAACAGGTATGTTTTGGCAAAGAAAATCCTTCAAGCAGGCTATTAGTGGATAACCATGGAAAAAGATTGTTTCAGCTTTGTTCGGAAGTGTCATCAATGTCAGGTGCACGGTGATTTAATTTATGCATCCCCCACAGAACTGCATCCCATATCATCACCTTGGCCATTTGTTGCTTGGGGCATGGACGTCATTGGGCCAATCGAGCCGAAAGCCTCAAATGGACACAGATTCATACTGGTCGCCATCGACTATTTCACGAAGTAGGTTGGAGCCATCACTCTCAAATCTGTCACCAAGAAAGTTGTGGTAGATTTCGTGCATTCCAATCTTATCTACCATTTTGGTATTCCTACAACAATCATCACAGACAATGCTGCAAACTTGAATAGTCGTTTGATGGAAAAGATATGTGAACAGTTCAAAATAACGTATTGGAACTCTACTCCTTATCGTCCTAAAGCCAATGGTGTCGTCGAAGCGGCAAACAAGAACATCAAGAAGATTTTGAGAAAGATGATTCAGAGCTGTAGGCAGTAGAATGAAAAGTTGCCTTTTGCATTATTGGGATATCGCACTACGGTGTGCGCATCGGTTGGAGCAACCCCATACCTCTTGGTCTATGGCACTAAAGCCATAATACCCGCGGAAGTTGAAATTGAAGACAGTGAGTGGGCCAAGCCTGATTGATGAAAAGAAAATGGCTACGGTCTTCCACGGGCAGTTGTACCAACAAAGAATGGCCCGTTCTTACAACAAGAAAGTGCAGCCTAGAAATTTCAAAGTGGGGCAGCTCGTGTTAAGGCGCATTCTTCCCCATCATCAGGAAGCTAAAGGAAAATTCACTCCTAATTGGAAAGGCACATATATCATCAAAAAGATATTGCCAAGAGGGGCATTATACTTGGGAGATGTCGAAGAAAATGATCCCGAAGCGGTTGTGAATGCGGATGCAGTAAAAAGGTACTATGTTTACGCTTTCTGCAGCGATAACATTGTCTGATTGGGATGACGAATGCTTTTATTCTCGCTACCCAAACACTATCAACCTTTTGCAAACCCTTTGAGCCGGTTACTCTTCTTTGATTACCCGGTTTAGAACCCGAAAGTGTTATTAAAAAAATTGAAAAAGAAAACAAACATCAAAAGAAAGAAAAGAAAAACAAAACAAAACAAAATATTTTCCTGAACTACGTTCGACTTGATTCCGAAAGGATACGTAGGTAGCCTTTTTTGGGGTTCAGTCACAACAAAACAAAAATCCAAAGTCTCCCCAAAAGTGAAACTGGGGCAGATGTTATAATGGCTCCGCGGTGATCCCGCCCGAACGGTTCAAAAGTTGTAATTTGATCAAATTCTTTACCCAAATCTTGTTCAAGCCCTTCCGACTAATCGGCGAAAGATTTCAAAATCAGAGAACACAGTATTTTGGATCCGATACCATCAGGATAAGATAAATAAAATGAGAGAGTCTTATTGGTGAAAACCTAATTGCACCGTAAGGCGATGGTGAGCAGAGAAATTGAAAATGAGAGAGCCTGGTTAGTGAAAACTCGTAAAGAGCACTATAAGGTGATGGTGAGAAGAGAAATGAGAGAGTCCGATTGGCGAAAACCCAAAAAGGGCACCGTCGGTCTAAAAGAAGACACCTGTCACCACCATCAGAGTCCTGGCAAGGTTTTCCAATTTGGAAGTATGGGTCACAATGATGTTTATGAGAAGTTGGGATGGTTGTGATGATCGGGAATCCAGTCCAAGAAGCATGTCATGTCTATTGAAGTCTGCATGCACCCCAGATAAGTCCTTCCTCCCTCCCCGAAAGGGACACTTCTCTTTAAATTCATTTTCTTGCCTCCTGTTTACTTTTTCTTGAATCCCTTTCGATCTAACTCTGTTCCCGAAATTAATACAAAGAAAAGGTGGCAAGATTGGTTTACAGGGTTCTTCCTAACAAAAGCCAAGCCCATAGAAAAGTACCCAGCCTCAGCAGGTGCATCAAGTTGATCCCGACTGGCCATGATGGCTGATGCTCTGAAATCAAGTTACGAAAAAGGAAAAAGAAATCCAAAGTCAAAAGCCCCTAGAGGCAGAATAAAGTGCAAAGTCTAAAGCATCATATGGGCGAGCCGTCTTGAGAAATCTTTAAAGTTGAGGTCCTCGGTTTTGAGAGAGAGATCAGCCTTTAGAAAAACCAGCAAGCAGCAGAGGTTCTCACTGAAGAAGCTGGGTTGGGATCGAGTGATCAAAACTAATCAAAGCCACAAAACCAACCATCGTTTCAAACTAACAATTGTTCCTTTTTTAAAATTGAAACATGTGCAATTCAAGCAACCGTGCAAGGAGCAGGTGCAACCAAAAGGGAAAAGAAATGCGCAAGTGCTAGAAACAGCTTTGCAGCACGGAATCAACCCAAAAGGGAAGTTTTCCCCCCAAATTCTTTCCTGCATTTTACAAAAAAAAAAAGAGAAGAGAAATGAAAATTGAAAAAAAAAAGAAATAAGAAGAAATTTAGTTTTAAAAAAATGATAGTGTAGAATCCCAATATCTATCTTTTATGCTTTTCCAACATTAGGGCTCCAATCCCTGAGTTGAGTTTTAGACATAGGGCCTCCATTCCCTAGTCGTCTTTTCACAAACATTAGGGTTCCAATCCCTGAGTTGAGTTTTTAGACATAGGGCCTCCATTCCCTAGTCGCCTTTTTACCAACATTAGGGCTCCAATCCCTGAGTTGAGTTTTTAGACATAGGGCCTCCATTCCCTAGTCGCCTTTACCAACATTAGGGCTCCAATCCCTGAGTTGAGTTTTAGACATAGGGCGTCCATTCCCTAATCGCCTTTTTCACCAACATTAGGTCTCCAATCCCTGAGTTGAGTTTATAGACATAGGGCCTCCGTTTCCTAGTCACCTTTTACCAATATAAGGGCTCCAATCACTGAGTTGAGTTTTTAGACATAGGGCCTCCATTCCCTAGTCGCCTTTTTAACAACATTAGGACTCCAATCACTGAGTTGAGTTTTTAGACATAGGGCCTCCATTCACTAGTCGCCTTTTACCAAAATTAGGGCTTCAATCCCTGAGTTGAGTTTTTAGACATAGGGCCTCCATTCCCTAGTCGCCTTTTACCAACATTAGGGCTCCAATCCCTGAGTTGAGTTTTTAGACATAGGGCCTCCATTCCCTAGTCGCCTTTTACCAACATTAGGGCTCCAATCCCTGAGTTGAGTTTATAGACATAGGGCTTCCATTCCCTAGTCGCCTTTACCAGCATTAGGGCTCCAATCCCTGAGTTGAGTTTTTAGACATAGGGCCTCCATTCCCTAGTCGACTTTTACCATCATTAAGGCTCCAATCCCTGAGTTGAGATTTTAGACATAGGGCCTCCATTCCCTAGTCGCCCTTTACCAACATTAGGGTTCCAATCCCTGAGTTGATTTTTTAGACATAGGGCCTCCATTCCCTAGTCGCCTTTTACCAACATTAGGGCTCCAATCCCTGAGTTGAGTTTTTAGACATAGGGCCTCCATTCACTAGTCGCCTTTTACAAAAATTAGGGCTTCAATCCCTGAGTTGTGTTTTTAGACATAGGGCCTCCATTCCCTAGTCGCCTTTTTACCAACATTAGGGCTCCAATCCCTGAGTTTAGTTTTTAGACATAGGACCTCCATTCCCTAGTCGCCTTTTACCAACATTAGGGCTCCAATCCCTGAGTTTAGTTTTTAGACGTAGGGCCTCCATTCCCTAGTCGCCTTTTACCAACATTAGGGCTCCAATCCCTGAGTTGAGTTTTTAGACATAGGGCCTCCATTCCCTAGTCGCCTTTTTAACAACATTAGGACTCCAATCCCTGAGTTGAGTTTTTAGACATAGGGCCCATTCCCTAGTCGCCTTTTTTACCAACATTAGGGCTCCAATCCTTGAGTTGAAAAAAAAAGAGAATAAGTCCAGACTTTTATCGCAAATAACACACGAAATTTTTCTAGTGAAAACTGGGGCAGAAAAATTTCTTTCGTTTGTTTGTTTTGGCATCTGACCAGGTTGACCTCGAGGCATGGGATCCGAGGTAGCCGAAAGAATGAGCCTCAGTCCAGATTAAAGAAAAAGAAGAAAAAGAACAAAAGAAGTGAATTCAAAGTGCTGAAGTGGAGAAGGACGCGGACTGCTCAAGATATGATTGAAGTCACAAGCTTTGCATGTCCCACCTTGATCCAATGCTGAAGAAAGAACCGGCGCCTGCAGCTGACGAGCATCAAGATTCAGATCGGAGTCCACAGCAAGGACCAGCTAAGACTCAAGATCAAGCTTTGAGAGATTTATAGATAGGAATCTTGTAACTCGTAGCTGATAGGCCTAGCTAGCTTAGCTTTTGATTTTCCTCTTAGTGTAATAAGGGGGTCAGCAAGCAGTAGCAGCAGCAGCAACAGTGAAATCATAGCTCCTAGTAGTCCCAGCTACCAAAACTTCCAGAACTACACTGACCTGATTCCTTTATAGCCAAGGATATGTAGGCAACCTTTGAAGCAAGGTTCGGTCAGACGCTTTTCAAAAATGCTTCTCATGGAGTGTCAAGTAAGCAAAAATCCCTCATAGTTGCTCATTTTATCTTTGCCCGAAAACCCTTCGTGTCTCCGAGCACGTGATTTTTGCCTCGCATGAATTATCCCTACAGAATTCCCAAAATTAGGATTTTCTTTTAATTATTTGGTTTTAGGAATTAATTGCATAATTTTCATGTTTGTTTGCATTTTTGGGTTTGCGTGTTTAATTCGTTTAATTCATAAAAATACGAAAATACATTACATTAGCATTTAGGATCCAATTTCATATTTTTAGGCTAATTATTTGATTAATGTTACGAAAATGAAAGAAAAATAACAAAAATAGTTCATTTTGCATTTTTTAACTTTTAAATTTTTGAATTTGTTATAGTTATCTTTTAATTTAGGACCTAATTAATTTTTGAGAAAAATAATTAGTTTATTAATTTAGTTTTGGAACTAAATCAGGTTTTTATTTTTATTTGTATTTAACAAAAATATGAAAATGAAAAAAAAAAGAAAAGAAAATGAAAAAAGGGGGTTTTAATAAAAAGACCAAATTTTGGGTAAAATCCACAAGTACCCGTCCAAATTGCCCCATACCTGGTCCAGAACCCGTCCAAATCCATCAAATACCCGGCCCAAACCCAATTTTAACCCGGTCCAGCCCCCCATAACCAAAACAACACCGTTTAGATAGCCAATGGATCTGAGCCGTCGAGGTTAATTCATCCAACGGAGAAGAACTAATGGACCATTTAATGTATATATGTCCAAACGTGACCTACCCCCTTTCCCCCTCTCAGAACCCCCGTTCATCTCCCACCTCTTAACCCTTCAGAGACTCCGACCAAACTCCGCCTTCAACCGCCGCCTGCCGCCTGCCGCCCGCCGGAAATCGCCAACGGCGGCGGACGGCAGCCAAATTCACCCAAAATCACACCAAATAATCTCCTCACTCCCCTCATCGCATATATACAACCATTTTCCCCAAAACCTCACCCATTTGTTTCAATTCCAGATCTAAGATTTTAGAAAACAAACAAAACCCTAATTTGTTCCCCCTTCTGATTTCTAATGGTTTCAAGGCTCGATTCGAGCAAAAAATTATGCCAGTCAATTGTTCTCAGTAAGAACAATTGACTGGTGTCATTTTTGGTTCATTTCGAAGCTCACCGGATTCCGGCCAAGTCGGCACTGACCAATTAAGCTCGTCGCCTTTGTCGATTGCTTAAGGTTAAGATGAGTACTTCCCTTCCTTTATTCTTTTCTTCGTGATTGTTTCTTGTTTTCTTTTTCTTTGGTTCTTGCATTTTCATGTGTTTGAATCAGTGTTAGTTGATTAGAATCAGTAATTTTAGTTGTTCAAGTTTGATTAGGATTAATATCTTACTGAGTTTGTTTTTGATTGAGTTTGATTTTCGTTGTTTGGGATTATCTAGTTTTAGTCGGTAATTTTACTAAAGGGCTTGACGAAACAGCTTCCTTGGTCCCTTATTCTTTTTTTAGGTTTGGGCTGTTAGTATATAGACTCACGGGCTTGGTTTAGGGCCTGGGGCAATCTGACTCATATTGGTTTTGGTCTCAGGGGTAAATATTGGGGTCTTAAAGGTTAGTTTAGGAACTCTAGGTAGGGAATCTTTTGTAACAGAATTAGGAAGCTTCCTAGAAGCTGGGGAGGGAGACTGTTTAATAAACTGAAAATTGAATTAGGGGTAGTTGAGCAAAAAGGAAAATCGGATGGGGATTGCTAAGCTAAAAACAAAATTGGAAAAGGGGCAAAATGCAAAGACTGAAGTCTGTTGCTGTCATATTCCCTTGCCTATAAAGGAACATTTTCTTGCCTTGAAAGGTAAGGATAGAGACAAAAAACTGAGAAAATCAGAGACGGCTAGAAATATTCAAAAGTTACTGTCCATTAAAATTCTACTTTAAGTCTTGAGGTTTTGATTTTTGAAACAAATTCCTGGTTCATTTGGGGTGGAATGGGTTGAATTTGGATTATTAGAAGTCTGGTTTGAGGTCAGCTTTGATTACTATTCGACTGAGAGTGGGTTTTGGACTGTTTCCCTTCATTTTCTGGTTGAAATGGACTGATAGTGTTGAGTCATGTTGTGCTGCTGTTGCTTTGTTCATCCATTGAACCTCACTTTCTTCTTATTTCCTCTTATTTCCCAGGTACGCTTCTGCATTCTACCTCATGTGAAGATTGATTTGAGGAACAAAAATGGAAATTCTAAAGTTCAAAACATGTTTTACAGCTTTATGTTATGAGTTTAGCCTTATTACTTTGGATTTATGGTGTCTTATAGCTTAGTTCATTGTTTCTCTATAGTTAATTTTTAATCTGGGCTAATAGTTTGTTGATTCTAGCCTCTATTTGGCCTCGTTTCTCTTAGGTTTGAGCTCCATGTGGCTAAGTAGGTGCTCTACGAGCTACTCCCTCTGTTCTGTTTTCGTTTCGTTTGATTTGTTCATTTATGCTTTCTGTTTTGGTATGTCAAATAATGATATGCTATGAACATTTGAAGATAACTTTAAGATCTGCAATTAGGACTCTTATTTGCACTTGTTAATCTTAGTTGGTATTGAATTACTTCTCATGAGTTTGGATGGTTACATTGTTGTCATATTCATATATTTGATAGTGCTACTAAAAATGACTGGTTGAAAAGCTCTATGAGGGTTCTGCTTAGCATGTTAGTTCAGTAATGAGTATTGGATGTTTTTGATTTCTCAATTCTAATGTAGTTTGGAAGGTTGTTAATCATGAGATCCTATTTTGTATTAAAAATGAAAACAGGTTCTTATTTCTTTTCACCATGAAAGTTTGTCATGTAGCTAAAAGGCCAGGAGTATAATATCTCCAAAAATGTTGCCTGCCTCGTGTTCAGGTATAGGTTTAAATGCCACGGCTTGAGGCTGATGGGTTTAATTTGAAGCCCAGGAAAATCAGCCCATGGCCATGAAATATTGTTTCCATAAGGGTTCGATACCAGATCTCGGTTTTTTATTTGACTGCGATCTCGAAAACCTGATTAGTTCAATAGTTTTAGGATTTCGATATAAGTTTGTTACAGATATTAATTCAACTTGCAAGTGTTTAGAACTTCAAGTAATCTGTGTGTAAATGATTTTGGTATTGGTCCAACTTTGGGCCCAAAGACCGCTGCAATGAAGAAAGCTGTTCACGTCTTGCCATTTGGGTCATTCATCACCAGTATTAAGTATCAAGTTTTAGTTAACATTTCATAGATGAGCCGGACCCAAGATCCTTTAATATTCCAATAATCACTCTCTTAAATTAGTGGAGGCGAGCCATATTAGGTAATGAAAATAGTTTATGGCCCTCAAACATTTAGCTTGAACTTTCTTTTAAAAATTAGAATCGAGGCGTGCCATGCCAAATAAAATCCTTAATTGCATGGCCCTCGTTTAATTAATCTTGTTTAATCCTTAGAATTCGAGGAGTGCTATTTAGCAAATCTTCCATGGCCCTCGCAAAGTTAACAACGCATAGTTGCTTTAGGCGCGTTACTTTAATAATTTACCTTCCTAAACTCGGGTGCGCATCTATGTGACCTAAATCCATATCTCGACAATGTTAGATAAAATGTGTCGAGGATCGCGGGTGCATTTATGTGACATAGTTCAAGACACGTTTTAAATAACCTTGCAATTTTCCTTAAAAAATAATGAAATAAAGCGGTTAAAGTTTAAAAAAGTTTAAGTGACCATGCTAGAACCACGGAATCCGGGGGTGCCTAACACCTATCGACGCCCCCTTTTTCCCTCCCTCTAAAGAGTGAGAAATCGGGTTTACACCATTAAGGAAAGACAACTCTATTCCCGTTTGGGAATTGGGTTTTGGATTTGGAGAGTCGCCACCTAATGATTATAGTGCATTAGGACACTTTAAGAAAGAGTTTGAGATGAAAAACCAAAGTTCGGGTAAGGACTAGAAATTATCTCGAGGGGAAGGTATTAGGCACCCCTCAAGATCCACTAGTGTGGTTCCCGGCCATGCTATGTTGTGACTTAAATGTAAACAAGTATGCAAATAAATTTTCACATAAGGGTTGATAACAAGCATGTTGGAATTTATAAACAAAGAGGGAAAGAGATAATGCAGTAAAAAAAATAAAGGGGAGTTTTGGGCAATTGAAAAGACAGAATTTATTGATATTAAACAAAGTAACATAGGGAAAGGGGTCCTAGGTTTATAAATCACATGGATCATCCACACAACACCAGTACCCAATTGTACGCATAGTGTTATCGTGTGATCATCATCTCCATGTCTACCCTTCCCCACCCCGTTAAGGTGTTAAAACGCGGAATAGTATCGTTACTTATTGCATCCTATTACCCGTCCCAATCCTATCAGTCCCGGAGGCAAATGGACTACTAACCCTAAAGGGAGAGGGGTTTGGGGCTTTTAGGAGTTTTTAAAGGATAAAATACTAAGGCGTCAATCAAAACACATAGTACAAATAAAGGGGAAGAAAATAAGCAGATAGGGCTCAAATAAGCCTCCATAAATCAGAAAAAAGTCATAGAATTTAGCATGTCTTACACGTACAGATTTGGTCTTAATTAAATAAAGCGATCTGATTGATTAATTAATCCTTTTGTCTAAGTGTTGGGAGCTGTAGAAGCTGCCAATAAGAATATCAAAAAGATACTAAGGAAGATGATAGAGAAGCATAAGCAATGGCATGAGAAGCTATCATTTGCTATGTTGGGGTACCGTACCACAGTTCGCACATCAACCGGGGCAACTCCCTATATATTGGTTTATGGTACAGAGGCAGTCATTCCCGCTGAGGTGGAAATTCCTTCCTTGAGGATCATACAGGAAGCACAACTCGACGATGCAGAATGGGTAAAAAGTCGCTACGAGCAATTAGCCCTTATAGATGGGAAAAGAATGAATGCAGTTTGTCATGGTCAATTGTATCAGAACAGAATGTCCGGAGCCTTCAATAAAAGAGTCAAGTCAAGACAATTCACACCGGGACAACTAGTGTTGAAGAAAATCTTCCCACATCAGGATGAAGCCAAAGGGAAATTCTCTCCCAACTGGCAGGGTCCATATATGGTTCACCGGGTTCTAACAAGAGGAGCCCTCATACTTGTAGAAATGGACGGAGAAGTTTGGCCAAAGCCGATCAATTCAGATGCAGTCAAATGATACTATGTGTAGCCACTTCTGATTTTATGATGTAATTTGAACTACGCCTGACCTGATTCCCGTTTAAGAGGGGATAGGTAGGTAGCCCTATGTCGATACCCCTTTTTCTCGCGAAATCGGGTTTACGACATTTGGGAGGGCAACTCTATTCCCTTTTGGGATTTAGGTTTTTGGAATTGAAGAGTCGCCACCTAATGATTAAGTGCATTAGGACACTAAGGGGTTTGAGTTGGAAAATCAGAGTTTGGGTAAGGGCTAGAAATTATCTCGAGGGGAAGGTGTTAGGCACCCCTCAAGATCCACTAGTGTGGTTCCCGGCCATGCTATATTGTGACTTCAAATAAAAAATCAAAGATTCAAATATACAACATTGCAAATAAGCTAAAAACAACTTTGAAGATAAGATTTGAATAGTTTTACAAGAGGAGATGAAAACAAACAAAGGAAAAGGGTCATAGGTTTATGATTAATATGGATCATAAATGCAACACTCAATAATTGCTCCTTGGGAAAGGGTCTACATGAGATATTAGCGCATCGATCATCATCTCCATATTCTACCCTTCCCACCCCGTAAAGGTTACTAAACGCATGTGTTGGTCATGAATACTTACCGCGTGCTATTACCCGTCCCGTCCTATAAGTCCTGGAGGGTATTTAGGACCACTATTCCTATGTGGTAGGAACTAGGCTGAACCCTTAAGTTTAAAGGCAAAAATGCTAGGCGACATACATAACAAATAGGACTGCACAGAAGGGAGCATACAAAATCAAATAAAGGCTCACAGATCCCTCTTCAAATGAATGTATAATTAGCACGTCTTAAACACATTCAAGGTCTTAAAGATAGGAATTTTTACAGAAGTTAAAGCATGGTTTTAAAAATAAAGTAGTAGTAGTAGTTTAATGAGGTACATGACAAGTAAAATAGCACGATTCTGGGCAGAGGTTGGTAACCCAATGATTTGAGAACATCAAAAATCAGAAATTCAGTACGAGTAAATAGGTGCACCTTTTCAAAATCGTTTCCAGATGAAGCAGAGTGTTTTTTAAGAAAATAGAGTGAGCTTCAATGGGAACGGTAGAGTTGAAATTAAAAGCAGTTGGTTGGTCTAGTAAAACACAATTAATCAATTCTTATTAGGCCTAAAGTTTTCCTAGGCGTCGTATACATTGTCTGATTATTTTAAGGAATGGACACGCCTATTTGATTTTGATTTTTTAAAGGTACGCATGCTAAGGTATTTGCAGAAAACGTTTCAAACCACTTAGCCATGTTTTAGCAAAGTTATTAGACTAACGTGTTAATTAACCATTGTAATTCAAACGAATGAGAAGTCCTAAGGGCAGGATATCTAATGCACATAGGAGTACCTAAAACATGATTTCTAACATGCCAATGCAGTAATGACAGTTTATTTGGTTTGTTGTTAATTGATTAAAATTACAAAGTGAGTATAATAACATACTGAGAGTGCATGACCTAAAACATGATTTCTAACATATAAAAATGCATGCCCTAAGCAGGTTATCTATTGCGCAAATAGGTAAATAAAACCTATAAACAAGTTTTCTACCCATTAATTAAAATAAACATGCATTCCCCTCCCCCCATATTCACTATACAGCCCCAATCGTTTATTTACGATTACAAACCAATAGTATCTGAATTACAGTAATAAAGAACAAAAATAAGAAGTTATGCTATAGGGAGCCTTCAACCAGGCCCAGTCTTCCAACCACAACCCCTTCGAGTTTCACAGCCTTTGCCATGGTCTAGGTGCGGCAAAGCTCCCTAGGGCCCCATTGGGTCCCTGGCCAATGCCAGAACCTAAACACTTAGAAGAATGCAGGACAGGTGGAGTGTGGAATACCAGCCTTGTGTGTCAAAGTTCAGTGAGTACTCAGAGGTACCCAAAGCAATGCTCACACGAAGGGGGCAGAACCTATTCTCTAAAAGTAGTGTAAGGTGTAGGAAGAAGTAGTTTAAAAGAGTTTTCAAAAACAAGGGATTTGTTTTAAAAAGAAAACAGCAGAAACAATAGTTCAACAGTACATGATTGCTACAAGGATCATGGGGAAAGGGAACAGATAGATAACACAATGCTAGAGGAGATACAGAGATTTTAATGACTACACAGAATCGGAAGATGCAGGGGACCAGGAATGGTCAAACTTAGACATGACACCTAGACAATAACAGGGGGACAATTATGATATTTAAGATAAACAACAATTAGAAGCATGTAAATCAAGAAGAACATAAAAAGTGCTAGGGATCAGGGGAACTGGGAAGTGGTAAAGTTTAGGCATGCTAATATATAGCAATAGGATACAGGCATAGCAAGTAAAAGTTAGGGATAGACAATGTCATATTACAGACTTAGCATGTAAATCAGAAGACATGGTAAAGTACTAAAACAAAAAAATCAATTGCACATTGAGCAGGAGAAGCATAAGTAGAAGAAAATCACAATGATAATGAACTGAAACAAAAGTAAACACATTGGTTGGAGACTTGAAGATTAATTAGGACGTACCAGTAAGAGAGCAAGAGCAGGATGCAAAGACAAAGTAGTAACACAATATTAGCCTTGTCTTTCAGCCGGCTAATAATAAGCAAGAGCAAAGAACAACAATAGAGCAAAAGAGCAAGAGAGAAAGAGAATGCAGAATTGAGAGTATTCAATGTTGTGTCATTTTTCGTGTGAAAGACTTAGGTTATTTATAGTTGAAAGTAGGTGATAAAAAAATAAGGTAAAAATCACAGTAGTATGTTAATTTAAGAACTCGGAATCAATCAATAAGAGAATCAAGGAAGTACTCCCATTAGTTAAGGGAATCAAAATCAAACGAAAAGATTCAGCACCATATAAGGCAAGAAGAAAATATCAGTACAGGATTAAATAAGGAAGGAGTATGCATATAGTAGTCAATTAGGACCAAATTCAGGAAAATACCGATTAAGGAAAGGCTAAGTAGAACAAGGTACCATAGCAAATAAGGTAACAAAATCAGTTAATTTAAACAGGCGAGTAGAATTCTAGGGCTTTGAAAGAAAGTCTTTCAATTACCAACAATCAAAGAAAATAAGAATCAATCATGCGAAGTCATGATTCTGTATTCTCAACATATAAATAGAGGCGAATGAACAAGAATAGTAAATAAAATTAGCCATATAGACAGAAGGGAACAAGAGATGAACAAACACAATCATTCAGAGATGGTAAAAATAGGCTAAGATTCAGCAGGACATATTCGAAGCATGGTGACCACGAGATATTAACAAGAATCAGGTAAATAGGCTAGCAGACAGAACCAAAGCAAGGAAAATCAGGCTAACACACATAATCAAAACGAAGAAACATGCTAACACATAGAGACAAGGCAAGGAAAATCAGGCTAACACGCATAATTAAAGCAAAGAAACATGCTAACACATAGAACCAGAGTAAAGAAATCATGCTAACACACATAACCAAAACGAAGAAAAATCTTTAGAAATTAGGGTTTTTTAGCAGAGTCAAGCTAAAAAACAGTAAGAGCATAAAATCGGTCAAAACAAACAAGGAAAAGGTTTAATCATAAAGAAATCGGTCGTACCATGCATAAAAGAACTCCAAGAAAGCCTAGTTTCAAATAGGGGACAAAGATGCTTAAAACTGATTATTTGTAAAGATTGAGTAAAGAAAGGTTTAAAATATGAAGGAATGAGTAACAAATCCTAAAAAATACAGAGATTTAAGAGGTCTGGGTAGAAATTAGGGTTTCATAAGAAACCAGTGAGGAGTAAGGGAAACCTAGCTGTGAAACTCAGTAGAACACCATCGAGTCGAAACTTGCCGGAGAAAGGCCGTAAACAAACCAAGCAAAGCTTCAGTGACCATCTCGTATGGTGGAAGCTTCTGGGGTCTCAAGGATAGAGAGAATCGGCGAGCTAGGGTTTCATGGCGGCTGGTGGTCGAAAGAGGTGAGGCTGGAGGTGGCCGGAGAGACGGTGGAGGCAATCGGAGAAGGAGAACCAGAAGGTTCTAGAGAGAAGGGGGAGAGGAAGAGACGGAGTAGAGAGAGAGAGAGAGACCAGTCTCGAAGACTGAGGGGTCGGGGGGGGGGGGTAATTAGATTTTAATTTAGGAAACGAGATCTGGGCCGTTGATCTTATTTGATCAACGACTCAGATTAAAATGGGGTTGGGCCGTGTTATATTAAGGAGTGGGCTGGGGTGAGTTTAATTGGGTATTGGGTCAATTATGATCTGATAGAGGTGTGGCCAAATTGCTAAAATTGAAATAATAAAGGCCTGTTTATTAAATAGCTAATTTTTCCTTTTTTATTTTTTATAAAATAGTTAAAAAGATTTTAAAACAAATTAAAGGTACTGAACTTAATTAATAACATATAAATAATAATTTAAAAATACTAAAAATGATTTTATAGTTGTAAAATGCTGTTAATTGTAAAATAGGCTATAATTGCATTTATGTGCAATTTGGCTTAAAAAATACCAAACAAATGTGTAAAAATATGCAAAAAATACCTTAATTATTTCTTGGTGTAAATATGAGAACGAAAATAAATTATTCACCAAAATGCTAGTCTAGGAATAATTATTGAATTTTGTACTATCAAAATAGGCAATAAATTGATTTTAAAAATCTTTGAAAATAAGGGAAAAATACCAAAACCCTTGGGCATGCTTATATATGCATGTACATGCTATTTTGAGAATATTTTGAGTATATAAAAATATGTAAGGAAAAATTGGGTATCAACAGCTGCCCCTCTTTACCCGAGAAGGATGAAAGAGTTGTCGGGTAAAGATATGGTGGCCAATTTTGACCGAAAAAAACGATTTGAAAGGTTTTGACCGAGCTCTGGCTCCTGAGCTGCCTACATATCCCTGGTCTTACAGGAATCAGGCCATATGTAGTTCGAGGATCCGTCGACGGAACATGCCGATGGAGATTTCGAAAGACGGATGCGATATTCAGGTTGGAAAGGATGGTCGGGGACTGTTAGGCTGTTGGAACCGGAGCGGGATCGCTCCTGCTGTGATGGCCGTTGCTAGCCAGTGTACCTGCAAATAAGCAATCCGAACATATATGTTACGCCCCGCAATATTACGTCAATATTATGTCCTGCAGTATTACATTACGGTGATATTATTCTTTGCAGTATTAAGTTACTACAATATTGCACCCTGCAGTATTTTACGTTGAATTTGTCGTAAGGTAATTGACATCAATCCAAGGAAAATATTATTTGGGGATAATAAGGATTATGCTATTTCATAAGTGATTAGTAAATTCATGAAGGTGAAAGGGGAGCAAGTATAAGAAAACGAATTTGGTCAAAGTTTGGCATTTTGGGATAAAATACATCCCGAGCTAAAATACCCAGTATTTATGGACTAGTGCCATATAAAGTACTACATGGCCATGATAGTAAGGTATACAAGATATGTTAAATGAGAGTAGTATATAATTAAGTTGAGATAATTTTTATATTATACGGATAATTAATTAATTATCGGGTAACAGGATATTACCCAGTTAACTAATAAGTGGGTAAAGATTTATAATCTTCACCCACCATTTCACGTGGCATAAAACCACAATAGGCAAAAGATGACTATCAAAGTCACCTTTCCAGATGGCTTTTATACCATGAATCAAGTCTTACAAGACTTTGGATAAGATGAGAATTATTTTTTTTGTAAAGGGAAAAACCAATCTGCCTTTGACTAACCAAGAACGTAAGTGGAGGCATTTCATTCCAATTGAAATTGCTTCTTGGGAGTTCTTTAAAGCCCAACACAAATCTGCCAAGAACGATTAAAGCAGAAGCATTTTCATTTCGAAACAAAGCAAGGTTTCAATTTCAGAAGCAGAAAACGTTCCATTTCAAAAACCAACAACAATTTCTACATTCTGTTATGAAACAACGTGAAAAGCAGAAGCAATTTCAAGCTCAAATCTAACGTCCAAGCCTCACCCTAAATCAGATCAACTTCATTCCAAAATTTTAGGAACCAAAAACAAATTTCATCCGTGAATCCTTAAGAAGTAGGGGCAAGTTTCGCTCAGTCAATGAAGATTTTCCAACGGAGTATTATACAGAGTTTTTCCTATTCTAGGTATGTTAAGGCACTTCCTTCTTTCTTTTGGCATGATCTAATGTGAAATGAATACGCTATTTCATAATGAATCTACTCCTAGCAACTAAGGTTGTCCATGATGTTCTTTCCGTACAAAGTTATTCTAAGAAAGTATGTATGATCCGTAAGTCCTAGTGAAGTTCATATTGAGGGTATGTATGTCCATAATGTTCTTACGTCACTCCGAAAGGTTTAGAACGTGATCCCATGAGTCGAGCATGCATTATATATA